>NC_021163.2:58957046-59014664 GCF_000331145.2 Cicer arietinum
CATCAACAGGGGCCAATTGAATTACTATTATGCGCTACTTGCATTTTTAGGTATAATTAACTACCTATATTTTCTCATTATTTGTTGGGCTTATGGACCAGAACATGGAGAAAAACTCGAAGCTTCGACAGGCAAGGAAGATGATAAATTTGATTATAGGGAGTTACCTACATCATAGATTAGTTTCTAGTTTATAAAAACAGTGTCTATAAACACTAGGGGTGTATTTGGATTGGTGACATATGGTAGAATAGAGTATGGTAGAATAGAGTGGGATGAAATTGAATGAGATAACATCTATTTTTATAAAATTTAACTAGCCTATTTCATTTCATTCCACTCGAAACCACCAATCCAAACACACCCTGAGAAATTTTAGTAGTGCATTACAAATATGTGTTTTGTTGTGCATGTAAAACTTATAGGTTATTGAGAGAAGAACAAAGGAAAAAAAAAAAAGAAACATTTGTCATTTGTGTATCTCACTATTCTATTTACTATGCTTGATAAACAGGAATTACAATGTATACCAAATGATTACAGATGATTTTAACATCTTGCTTAAACTCGAATTGGTGTAGACACAACTATCTCAATTCTCGAGTTTGGAGACTAAGGTACGAATCCTTGTCCGATGAAGTGCCTTGGTAAAGTGGCCAGTTGGCTAGTCAAGTGACGAATGAAATGACAATCAATTGCTTTTGAAAAATGTCTTCGTGTCATCTTTGGATAACACTTCTTTTTTTTGCAATATAGAAATGGCTTAAAAGGCAGTAAAACCTAACCATAAGAAATGGAATCAAGATTTGAGTTATTTATCAGAGGTTAGATAAGTAGTGCAAGTTGTTTTCTTCCAACCAACTTCTTGTCCTTAGGGTATGCATTACCTAAAACTGCAAGTACCTTCCTCACTTCACTGGCAAGTTCTATCACCATGTCATCCTCCTGGCCTGCACATGAAGTTTCTCATCTCATTAGCATACATACATATTGTGTCTGCATAATTTAATGCAGAAGCTAGATTTATGTAGAATACCATAAGATATTCAAATGTTAAAAATTAAGTAGTTAATAAATTTCAGTTAAAGTCGATTCGAGTTCTAGATTTTCGGGGTACATTTCGCCTAAGAACTTTACCGAAGGGTTAAGACAAAAATAAATGTGTAAACAACTTATCAATATCATACATAGCCTTTTCTAGAAGGAAAATGTAGTTCCTATTGTTTCTACAAGGACCACAAGCAGTAGCTATTTGCCTGAATTGATAAATGTAAATTAGAGGATAGGAAACAAAAGTAACTACACAACTTTCACATGATAAAGGGGTTACAATTATAGTGTTTCAAAACATTTCTGAAAATTCATTTTTTCTAATTAGCTTTCATTTTCTCTATTACAATTTAAAAGGAAAGAAAATTCATAACCAAACGTCACAACAGCTACCTACATGCAGTGTAAAAACTGAAAATGTTGTTAGAAAGTAAACAGATCATAGGTACAATAAGTCAATAACATACCTAGCCACATCTTCTAGTGGAGCTGGTCCTAAGTAGTATTTGTTTTCTTTGTTATTAGTTGATGTGAATCTGCATATATTGACATGAGTTATAAGTTATTATATGTTAGGATTTGAGTGACCTTATAACTGTTAATTCATAAACAAAATTAGAAAGTAAACACAACACAAGTGTCTCATAGCTTACACTACTACTCGTGTAAAAGCATGTTTCAAAGAATCTCCTTCCTGAATAAAACCAGATTAGAAAATAAGCACCAATAAAAATTTAAAATAAAGAAAGATATACAACTTGATCATTAATTTTACCTTGTAAAAATTTACAAGAGTCTTTTGATCATATTCACATTCTCGCCGCTCCAAATACTACACGAAAAAGAGAAGGAGAAAAATAAGAACTCAATTCAAACACATTGTTACACTACATTTTAACAAATTTATAATAATAGACTCTGATATCACCTTAAAAGAATAAAACCGAACCTAACTCACTTTAAAAAAACTTCAAAATAATATCAATATTACCATAATTTTTCTATTGCGAAAGTTAATGTTAACTTATGAAGAAGATTAGTTAGTTAAATAGTCACCTCACCTGCATGGCTAATTTTTCCATTTTAGGGCCTCTACTAACACAATATGCAGCACCCCACTAGAAAAAATTAACAACAAATTTACAATTTAAAACAAACATATAAAAATACAAGATATGGTCATGCACTGCCAAAATTAACAATCGATGGTCCAAGTTTTTGTTACATTGGTTACGGTTACAATTTTATTTTTCTTTATTTAATTAAATAATTATTTTTTAAAAATAATTATATAAATTTTGTTTCTACTATTTTTTTTCGAAAAAAATAGATAGATGGACACGTAAATTCAGTCTTCATGCTAATAATAATAAGGCTAAATTACATTTGTGGTCCTTTAACTTAACTTCAGGTAACGTTTTAGTCCTTTATCTTTTTTTTTTCCAACTTGGTCCTTTATTTTAATTTTAAGTGACAATTTGATATTTTATGTTTTAAAATTTCAACAATGATATCCTTTTTTATACAAAAATTCAAAAAAAAATTCAATCAAAACTCATAAAATTAATTATATTCTTCAATATAATACAAATTTCATCAAATTCGTAATGCAAATCCTCAAATAAACTCATATTTTCATACTTTATTTGATATTTTTAGGAATAAAGGACCAAGTCGGAAAAAAAAAAGATAAAGGACTAAAACGTTACGTGAAATTAAGTTAAAGGACCACAAATGTAATTTAGCCTAATTTAACCTAATAATAATAACAACTTTCTCATCATATTCAAATCCTGGGTTCCACACCAATGAACCAGAGCCAAACACCCAAAACACCATGATTGTATATTCTATGCACAACCTTAAATAAATAAAAATCACTATCAACAAAAAAATATAGTTACAATTGAAATACCATGAATTTTGAGTTATCATAACTAATAAGGCATTTTTTTTTTTCAAAAAAAAATTGAATTTAAGCTTTTCTAAAGCGAATTGTAATTAATCACAATAAGTGTAAATGAAATCAATTAAATAACAAATGTTCTTAAAAATTGAGCTCTTCGCTATAGTTTCCTTCTCTTTCTCTATGTAAACTCTAGAATTTTCCACTCCTTTCTTTTGTTAATTAATTCTTCAACTTTGTTATAATGGCAGAAATTCATACTATATATTATATTTATAAACAAATATTTTAACATGTCAAGTAAAAATTTAAATAACAAAATGTAAATTTGTCAATGTATTTGGTGAGAAACTTAGCTCAAATACATTAACAAATAACAAAATGCATCAAACTGTCTTTCAAGTCTACCTACATAATTTAGTATATTCATTCTTTTCCTAATTATAGAATAACATTGATTCCAAATGTTCTGAATTAGGATTTGGTGTAATTCAAAGATGCGTTGAACCTAGACCTATGAAATACGTAAATAATTGAGTTAAAATAAAGCCATAACTAATGCTTTAATTAATTCAACAATTAACTCTAAATAAACTTTTGAAAAGTGGAAGCTACTTAGATTTGACTTGATATTTAGACAAGTGTTCATTCAAGGATTGATAAATGTGTAAAGGGTTTAGTTTTGAATAATTTTTTGTATTTGAGTAAAAAATTAAATTAAATTTTTGTACGAATGTGATGCTATTAATTTTCTTATGTTAAATTATTTACTCCCTTGTCCGAGTAGTCATTTTGAAAATCTCATACAATTGTAAAAAGTCTATAAATGAAAGAGAAAGTAATATATCTATTTAATTTATATACATTATTAATATCAATGTAAAAAAAAATTATATTATTAATCGATTAGAATTGTTAAATCATTATAAAAGTTTGAATTTTATCATAACTATTTTTAAAGTCATATATATAGATAATTGTAATGTGTTAAAAATGTAGATTTTTTTATACTAACATAACAATTAATCTCTTAATATATTTACTTAATTAATCACCCTTATCAACTATATATTAGTGTATTTACCACTATCATTAATATAAAGTGAAAAATATAAATTGAAAATGATGCATGTAGTATTAATTAGACAATTATAATTAAAAAATTATTAATATTAAATTGAAAATTAAAAAGATCATTTATTTCACGCAAATTATTTTTACACATAAATCAACTCATGTAGAACAGGGAGATTAAAGAAATATCAGATAAACTTTAATTTTTTTTAAAATAATAATTATTAATAATAATGACATTAATCCATTTTACAAATTATTCTCTATGAGATACTATAAAAAAAAAAAATGAATCGTACCGTGGGATCAAATTATCTACATAAAGTCGCGAGAGACATATAAATTTCTAAATTAAATTTATATCAAGAAAAAAAGAAACTTTAAAAGTAACTAAAAAATGAAATTTATAACAACACGTGTTATTTTTCAAATTTAAATTAAAAAACTTGGATACTGAAACTTAAAATTAGATAAATTTGAAGAACATTGATATTACGAAAATGAATCAATCAAAATAAATTAAAGCACACATTGTATCGTGGACATATTTTTACAGGTATTTTAAAATGAACTATATAAAACACAATGGAAAAGCAAATAGATGTACATGTTAATACTTGTTTTTCTATTAGATAAAATAAAATGAATATTTCTTTATAAACATAAAATAATAATTATTACTCACAATTTAAAGTGTTGTGATCATTCCGTTATCTATCTGTGTCCTAAAAATAAAACTTACTTAGTATTGTAAATGATACACTTGTAAAGAGTATAATACAAAATTTATTCTATTATCGCTTTTCCTTCATCTCCACTCTTCTAATATACTAATCTAGTTTTGAATAATTTTATTAAACATTATTAACACAATTCTCTTTCATACAAATGAAGCAAAATCTTAAAGATTATACCGCAAGAATACTTCTTCTTCTCACTATCTTTTAGACTAATTAAATCCATGATCTTGTACACTACATATTTTTCTTGTAATTTTGTTTCTTTTATATCAAGCTTTTTAAATTTCTTTCATTCATCTTATTATTTCTGTTTTAACATGTTAATCTTTCATATTTCTTGCATACACATTTTGTTTAACTTTTTTAGTTAACAAAATTACCATGTTTATATATTGTTGATTATTTCAGCAAAAATTTAATATTTAAGCATCTCTAAAATATTACGCAAATAATAGTTTTTCTAAATCATTGTTTATTAAGATCTTTTGTGATATATTTATTGAAGAACTATATGTAAAGTTGGTTTAAATATGTCTTTGTTCTTTGCGATTATAACATTATTTTATTTAGATCTTTGTAAGTTTTTTTGTTTGATCAACATTTTTGCGAATATAGTTTCATTTTTGCGAATATAGTTCCAATTTTTATTACAAAAGTTGTAACACCAAAAACATAATCATTTTTTAACAAAAAAAATTCAAATATAATTAAATTATAACATTTTTTTAACATAAAATTAACCCCAAATATTTCAGTCTTCTTCCATAAAAATAAAAAATAAAAACCCTAAATAAACTCCAAATGTTTCCGTCTTCTTCCCTAAATTGCACATTCTTCTTCGTCGTTTTAGTCATCTCCTTGTTGTAGAATTTCTCACGTTGTGTTGCAAGTCATAAAATAGAATAAAAATTTGAAAAAGCATAATAAATTTGATTATAGGTTCAACCTTGTCACCATGACAAATTTCTTCATCACCCCTTACCATTACTAGGTCTAAGACTAGGACTTGGACTTTCTTTTTTACCCATTTTCCCTCTACAACCAAATTTTACTCTCACGTTTGGATTTTTCGATATACTCCCCTAAAATCCTTTAATCTGCACGCTAAGAAGAAAAATACTGATTCAAAGTCAATTCTATAACCCACCATTGTCCAACAAGTACCACCAGATGGAGAAAAAAATTATAGTAACGATGAATTTGAATTTGAATTTAAATACAATATTGAATCTCAAATGGATGAAGATGTTGGTGACAATGATGAGAATTTGATGACGAAAAAAGACGCGATTTAGGTTTTTTTTAGGGAAGAAGATTGAAACATTTGAGATTAATTTTAAGCGAAAAAAAAAGTTATAATTTAATTATGTTTGAGTTTTTTTTGTTAAAAAATAGTTATATTTTAACGGTGTTATAATTTTTTTAACAGAAATTAGATTAAATGACTATTTTAAAATAAAACTATATTTGAAGAGATGTTAACCAAACAAAAAAAAACTTATGAGGACCAAAATAAATAAATAAAATGTTATAATTTCAATTACCAAAGACATATTTAAACCTATAAAGTTAATATTAAAGCATCCATGTAGGTTGCTCAAATGACATACTTTTGTGATCATTGTTTATGAAGATCATTTGTGATTTAGTTTTTAAAAAATTAAAATAAAATTAATACTAAAGCATTCCTGTAGGATCGTTCAATGAATGAATTTTCTTGAACATTATTTATAAAGACTTGTGGTTGAATTCTTGTAGAACTAGACCTTTAGACCGTGATTGAATTATAAGTCTATAAGATCTATATATCTTGGTATAATTTAGAGAAAATAAATTAAGAAAAAAATAATAATACATTCATTGAATATACTCTTAAAGTAGCAAAATTGATAAAGTAATTTCAAAAATATTTTAAATGTGCAAAATTGATAAAGTAATTTCAAAAAGAGTAGTGGAGACTCTTCAAGTAACAAAATTGAGTAAATAATTTCAAGAAAATTGAAATATTTGTGATCGAATAAAAGAATAGTAATTGATAGAATGGACAAAAAAAATCAAATACTATTTGTTTTATACAATTGCTGTAAGAGATATTACCATTGATATAATACATGTAAAGTTATGGATAATTACATCTTCTATAATTGTAACTTCTTTTTTCTTATGCTTGTAATTCTAAATATCACTTTGAAAAAGATAATAAGAAAAGTTAACCCATTTTATTTATTGTTGTCTTGATGTTTTAGCAAGTACAAAATGACATTATTCATACTTGTTAGTTTTATATCAAAATTTTACTAAAATATTATAATTATGTTTGAACAAAGATAAATATGAACATTTATCTCATAAATCTTACACGTAAGATATAAATGTTTTCTTATGAAATAAATTTATTTAATTTTTATCTTGCATATACATATTTTGGAAATTTATATATTTGTAACATATATTTTATTAATAGTTTGATTTTCTTAATTACTTTCTTGAAATTATTAAGATTTATAGTATTTTATTTTTTACAATTGTAATAAACAAATAAATATTTTCACTTCTTTATATGTATATTTTATTTATAGTTATTTAAATAAAATATATTTATATGATTTATAAATTTTTACTTGAAGAAATTTATTGTTTAAAGTTCTTTTAATATTTGGAGTACTATTTCATATGATATATATTTGATATGATATAGAACAATTGAAAACGTATTATTATAAACCAAAAGTTTGTAAATTATAACAGAACTACATTTGACAAGATCGATTGAGTCATTCTGAATCTATTATGATTCAGAAAGCAGTTAAAAATTTATGTGAACATATATGAATAACCAATATATTCTTCAATCCAATGACTTTTGTGCATTAATAGTTTCTAAATGAAGTTTACAGTTTGAGAAAATGAATCTCTCACATTTCTAGAATCTATATAAGTTGATATTTATGAACTAATACATTGACATGATTATGTGAACCATTTAAATATTTTACGACTTGAATTGATACATCACTAGATGGACACATACATGTTTGTTGTCAACTCTCAATCAGAAACTTGTGAGATTATTTTCTCCACTACTTTGAGTAAGATCTTATTTTCTTCATTTAATAAGTATTGTACATTATTAGAATTGATATTGAACATCCTATAACATATACTCATGCACAAAAAGGGACTTGAATGACCATTATTTAGATGTGTAAAGCTTATTACATGACCAATACTTATGAGATCATAAGTGTCAATTTCTACTTGGGAGCATTCAATCTTGTATGTTGATATATTGATTTGCATCAAACAAACAAGTTATAACATATAAGTCATCCCCTTAATTTACACTTGAGTTTAGGTTATTTGCCTAATATTCTTCATCTAAGAAAAATTTTCGAATGTGTTGTATATATTGCAATTGCTCCAATTAATGCTCTAAGAAAGAGTCTAAAAGAATATTGAGAATATATATTGGATATGAATCTTCATCTATAATAAAGTATATTGAGCCAATAGTTGGAGATTTATCTATATCTTAGGTTGTTGATTATCATTTGATGAATTAATATTACCAATATTAAAATAAGTAGTTGAAAAGGATTACTGAAATATATTATTATATCATATTGATTTTTTTTATAAACTAGTGTGAACCAAAAATTCAAAGGATAACATTTGTAAAGTTTTGAAAGTCAATTATTAGTTGTTAATGCTCCAATCAAAATTGAAGATTAAAATCTCATCCATACATAAAACATGGTATATTTGTCAGATTCAAATATAAAAAGTACACTTGGTTGTTTCTTTGATTTTCACGAAATTAGAATTTGCCAATAAAAATGCAAAAACGACTGACGTCCGAATAATTGGCCACTAAAAGTTATTGAGAAGTGTTTTATCATCTAACATAATATTAATGAATTTTCAGCCGTTCTTGTTTTTTTAAACATTTTGTTATTAGTTTTATTTGAAGTTTTATTTATTTTCATGTCATTTTATAGTCATTATAATAAAGAAAATGACCTTTAATCTTTTTTATGAGTTTGGATGTTTTGCTACTAATCTTTTTTAACTAGACACAATTTTCTTCATGTTTTGATGATACATGTTAGGAACAAACTCTCGGGAAGTTGCATAGATCCTCCTCATAAAACAATACAAGAATAATATTCAATCTGTCTCTACAACATAGATTATATCGAATGGTATACACTTATGAAGGAGCTCACCAAAATACAATGCAGAAGTAGCAAAAACATTTTATCTGATAATGATCTCTCTAGATAAATAAAATAAAAACTAACTTAGTAGAAATACTAAAATCAACTGAAACAGTGAAGAAATATATATTTGTGAAAATGATAAAATAAAATCATGAAAAATGAATGCCAGCTTTGTTAAAAAGAGAAAGCAAGTATAGGAATTCCTGCAAGGAGAGTTTCGACGACCTCTTCTCTTCAAAATCTCCCTCTTTCAGAACACCTAAAACCTTATCTTTGAATTCGGATTGCACCTCATCTGCACCTCCGTCCTCCACATCCATCTCATCATCATCATCTACTCTGTCATCATCCATCTCCATACCTTGATCGTCACCAAAATCTGTGAAATCGGAGAAGTCCACTTTGGTGTCTGTTTCCTTCAATGAACCTTCTTGCGAGATTTTCAGTGCCTGCACAGTCTTGTAATTATTTTCAAGCAAAGATATCACATTCTTTTGCCTGAAGATTGCGCCAAGCGTTTTGTTCTTTCGGTTAAAACAAATCCTTAAAAATCCATCCCATTCCTTTTGGTTAACTTCGATACGAGGCTTTCTAGGCTCAATCCGTACCACAGAGGAGTCAACCTTTGGTGGAGGCCTGAAATTGTTTCTTCCAACTTTAAGGAGGTGGGAGATTCGAGAATGGAGTTGAGTGTTCACCGTAAGACGACAATAGAGTTTGTCGCCTGGCTGAGCAACCAATCTCATTGCAAACTCTCTCTGGAACATTATGATTGCACACCGAAATGCAGGCTGGTGGTTTAGTAACTTGAATGTGAGAGGAGAAGATATTTGATAGGGAATATTTGCCACGCATATGTCAAAATATGGAAGTTCAGTTTTCAACACATCACCTTGGATAACCTGTAATAACCATAAAAGATAAATTAAATTTAGATGCTAAGTTTAAAAAACCAAAGAAAAGCAAAATTATCTCTTGCTTTGTGGAAGTTGGGATAGTTGGAAAGGCAAAAAGAAACATACAATAGGATAAAGACTGTCAAAGCCACTTGATGCAAATCAATTAATCAATATAGCATACTTAAAACACAATACAAGACATTGCCTCATATCATACCTACTTTTTTGCCTGCATGTAAACAATATCAAAAATGCCAATTCTTTCCAAATGGTATTCAAAAGAAACATGAATGTAAGGTTAATGCTTTTTCTCTCTTTTTTTGAAGAAGCAAAAGATATTTTATCAAAAACCAATAATGGTACAAGATGTACCAATACAGTGTTACAACAAGCCATGAATTCATCACTGACCCAATAATACACCTTCCCCCCCACACTTATTAGTATCATGTCATCAATCACAAATATGTTATGAAGCTAAATCCCAAACCGAATCATGAATAAGAGAAAACCGGCAACATTGAAATCACAATATGTTAATGCATTCTTTTCTAGCCAGGTAAAAGCAGAAAGTGAATTGAGATAGAAAACCAAACCATGCTAAAAGTTCAGACATTTACACATCTGGCTATGACCGTATTCAACTATATTATATATACACACAATAACTTTTAGCCATTCAGAAGCAAAGATGAAGTACCGCACACAAGCATTTTAAAATCTTAAATATTGAAGCCTCTAACTCCTAAAATTTTGATAGTCAAATAATCTCTATACTGAGAGTACTACTTATAGTCTGTCCTTTTGGCTAAAGAGATGATTAAAAACCCCAAAAGTTCTCCACAGGTACTCATTCACCTGAATCCTAGAAGATTTCTTCACACAAAAAACACTCTTTTCATGTGACTTAACTTGTTAGGAGCATAAGCCCAAAAAAAGAGTTTTAGCCACATGACTAGTCTATTAGTGGAAGTCCTAACCTATGTAACACCCAAATTGAAAACGTGTTTGTGTCTGATAGACTGATACAAGTCGGTGGACAGCGACACACATGTCGTTACATTCAATCACTTTTATTTTTCTAGTGCATTGTTTATATTCACTTTTGGAAGAACCAAAGTTGTTCTAAGGACTTAAAATTGATTTCGGTCAACATTGTCAATTGCAAATCGCAAAAAATAGCAGTTTGCTCAAATTCTGCTATGCTATAGCACCACAATAGCAGCTACTTAACAACACTTTTGCACTATATAGTGTATCGCAGGACAATAGCAATTTCTACAAATTCCGCTATGCTATAGCGGCTATTTGACAACACTGATTATTGTATGTTGGGGACATATAGCTTTTGAGGCTAAACGTGATTTTTACAATCAAATTCATTGTTCAACTCACTTTCACGTGAAAGTATACACACCTAAATAACTTAAGCTCCCTTTTAACAAAAATCAACTTTAGCCGCACTAGAACAAAAACCACGCTTAGTGTATGTTTGTTTGGTATTATCAAAGTGAACTTGTCAGAATCACATTGGGCCATCGTGATTTTATAAAGCCTACAACTTGTAGCTTTTGAAAATTACGGCAACTCACTATGATACCAAATATGCACTTAAATTATTAGGAGAATCTACACATGAGTATCGTGTCTATTATTACAATTCTAGAGCCAATTAAATAAACAAGTAGTAGTGTCAAAATAGCTATTGTACCTGACTAATAAACTTAAGTAATTAACCAACTAAAATATCTAATATCTATGTCAATGTTTAATAGGTCCTAACACAAATCCATATATCTCATGAAGGTTTACAATTTCTACCATCCAATCAAAATAAAAACACGTACAAAATATTCCAAATTATAATTAAAAAAAAAAAAAAAAAAAACATATAGTGTGAGGCGGGTAGAGGGGGTCCCTTGAAAGCGTTTATGAAGCTCAAGAACCATACGAGGATCAACTTCAACAGCAATAACCTTCTTACCAGCATCCAAGAGCTTCTTAGTCAAATTACCAGTACCAGGACCAATTTCAAGTACAATATCAGTGGTTTTAATACCTGATTTCTGCACAATAGTATCAACAAGCAAAGGATTCTTGAGTATATGTTGACCTTTGGATTTGTGAAAAGTAATTCCACTTTGGTATGGTGTGTGTTGTTGTGACTTTCCCTTTTCCTTCTTTATCTTTCCTCCTGCCATTTTTTGTTAATGTCAGAGAATCCACGGCAGAGTATGTTGCTTGTTGGTGGCTACCGTCACCGATCAAACTCGAATCTATTGAAAACCTAATTTAGACCGTTAATTAAGTTGAAAAACCTAACTTTAAAGATTTCATTATTTTTAAACTAATCTATAAATAGATAAGATATATTTTTTATAATAATAGTAATATTTAAATGGAGTATATTCATTATAAAACAAAAATTAAATTAAATATGAGTTTAACTCATAAACTTATATATTAAAGTATATATTGTAAATGTCATATCTACAATAAGTATTCCTTCTATTAAAATAAACAAATAATTTGTAAAATTTAATTTAATTGGTAAATATAATATAAGTAAGTTGTATTGCGTAAAAAAAATTTACCATTCCAAATATAAATGGATAAGATTGGAAATTTTAACACATCTATTCGGTTATCAATATATATATATATATATACATTTATTGTTTAAAGAACATTTTTATCCTCCTTTAATATTTATAGTATTTAGTGTATATTTAATGTTCTATATTTTTTTATTAGAAATATATTTATAAAAGTATTCAAAAAATAATAATAACAAATAAGTTCATTATTTATTTTTAATAAATAAATATTAATTATTATTTTTATTTTTAATATATCATAAGATTTATATTTTTTTTATTCTTAATATAATAAGTGATTTCAAATACAAAACAAGTATATATATCCGTACTTCTATCCAATTTAAATTAAACGATTTTCAAATTATAATCAAAACTTTTAAGATGGAATTAATCATAATTTCTATGATAAAAAAATTAAATTATGTATCAATTTTTTTAAATATCTAATAAAATTCTAGTTAGTTTTTTTTAAGTTCAAATCTTTATCAAGAAAAAAAAAAAGTAAAAAACAAAAATCTAACACTTACACTTAACCCAATTATTGATTTAGAAATATGAAGACCAAAATCCAAAATTTACTAAAACACTAATACTGCATTTAAACTTTTTATTTATTTATTGATGTATAATGCATATTACTAGCTACTACATATTCTATATTTATAGTTCTGTATAATAAAAACAACAGCTACATGTCTTGAATAAAGTCAATATGCGGTCAAAGTAAATTATCCGGGTCGTACTAAAACATGCTTAATATACGTGCTTAAGAACTTATATTGATCAAAAAAATCTACCACATGCTTAGCAACTATATGAAAATGGAACCACTGAATTCAACTCATGATTGTAAACTTTTGAACTGGCATCATTTCATTACATCAAGCCAGTGAACAACCAAAGTATTACAACTTACTTATAACTTCTTCTGCATTTCCCAGCATTTATTGGGTTAAGATAACAGCCCATTTTCTATGAATATCGACGGGACATTTATTTTTCTTCAATGTGTGTTTGATTTGGCCAACTCGAATGTCTATTTTAGGTTAAAATATATGTTTAAATTGGTCAATTCGAACTAAATTCACGTCTGAATTGACAAATCTGAATATATATTTGAGAACTATGAAGGGAAATAAATTGTCATACAGGTGGACTTGCAAATTTAAAGCAAGTCATAATAGAGATGACAAACAGTTCAACTGAAAAATTAATAGAGGTGAGAAACATGTAGGTCTGCAAATGAGTAGAGTTTAATCAAATTTAATTAAACTCAATTCATAAAAAATGGTTCAAATATTAATATTTTTCAGTTCAACCTCAAATGGATTCAAGCGGTGATCAGCCCAGTAGCTCGAATTTAAAGAATCAAAAGTGCACAAATACAATATCACACCTCAAATTTGTAGCAAATTATTTGGATTTGGATCATCTACCTTTTAGACAGAAAAGGTAGCTTTAGTTAATATCTTAAAGAAAAATATAAGCAAAATCTTGAAATATTTTGTTTAACACATTCTTAATAACTAAAGATTCATATATTCAACCAAATTTGAGGCCTAGTATATGACAATACATATATTAATACAAATTAATGTCTTAAAAGGAGTGTGTTAAATAGTATTCCTATATTACTAAGATTCCTCTATTTTAAATGTGGTTTTGCGACAGTACAATTGCATACAGCCACATAAACTTCAAATAACTTAATGTTGCAGACAAAATCATAATTTAAAACCATGACTTAGTGTGCTAAAAAAAACTGTTGAAGAATCGAGAGAAATTAGATTTTATTCTCTTTTATTTTATATTATTATGTTTATTTTTATTCTATCATTATTACTCAGTTTTACTATTGTAATTTCTTTTCCTATATAAACAGTTTAGGGCTGTAATAATAAAACATAAAAGTATTTTGTCTTTTACTTTCTTCATAGTATCAGAGCTTTAGAGTTGCTCTTCCAATAAAATTGGGTCCTATTGTTATGGCAGTTGTTGTGGAAATCGAAAACAATCTTTAAAATCTCTTTAAACATTTCAATTAATTTCCTTTCAATATTAATTATTAATATTATATATATTCTTTTAAATATTTTTTTATAAAACATGATTATAACATTCAAGTGGTATGTACAAAAAAAAAAGTATACGTATTAGTATTATTTTATACAAAGGAATTTGCATAATAATTAAAAATTTAGTAATATTCATATAGCAATACTTATAACAATAAGGCTTTTATATATAACTATTAATCAATTATTATTCATTAATATATAAATAAAATTTATTTATTTTGGCCAAATTTTTGCAAGTATAATACTAATCCCATCAAGCTTGTAAACTCTTTTTACAACCAAATTTGAATGGTACACATTATTTCAGGTGTGTATGTTAGAGGTTAGATGTGCCAGTTGTTTATAACTTTGATTTTGTTTTTTCAACTTTATTTAGAAGACTATTCATGTTATGTAAAAGTCCACATATATTTTAAAACTCTCATTTTCTTTTACTAGACAGTTATCAAAACTTCGTTTTTTTTCACTTATTTCTAGTTTCATCATTCTTTATCTACTCCTATTCTAGATGTTTCTTCAGACCCATCTCTTGCAAAACTATATCAACTTATGCAATTAGGTGTAAAAGATTCTTATTATTTTTGTAATAATTGCTCTTCACGTTGGAGTAACATTTAATTATTGTGAGTTTTTATGTTATTTTTTTACAAATTTATAATTTTTTATAAGTTAATTAAACTAGTATTTAAATTTATATTTTTTAATGTTTTATTTTTTTTATTTTTATCTTTATTATCTTAGTTGAAAAAGTTCAAATATTAATTAAAAGTATTTTTTTTATTATTTTATTATTTTTTAACTATTTTAATAATTAATTTTATCAAACCTTTTAAATTAAGTGCAAATTCACCAAAGATGGGTGTTTACTTCCTCCTTGCAGTAATTCCATCGTAGTCATCGACGACTCTGTTACACTCTACGACCTCACTCTTCCACTCACTTTAAACCCTGGTAGAAGGAGAAGATATTTTGATAATGTTAGGGTTTGAAAAAAAAAAGGAAAAAAAATGGAATGTTTTATTTGGCTAAAAATCAAAAGCAAAGATATTTTGATTTGGGGAAATGAGAAGTCAAATGAAAAAAGAAATATGAGGAAGAGAAGTTTTTGTGTGCTCAATTTTGGGAGAAGTGAAATTTTTCCTTAAGTCCTTTAGCTACAATTGTTTTCCCACATTTGTAAGTAAATGATATATGTACCTACGTCAATAACTGTAATAGCTAAAAGTGACGTATGTATAAGGCAATTTTCTTGTAGTGTCTGGTTAGGGTTATGTAAACCTTTCCACAACCATTAGGGTTTGGCTCTCTAACCAACTGAGCTACCACAACCATTAGGGTTTGACGCTCTAACCAACTGAGCTAAACCTAATGGCACACAATACCCCATGGAAGGTAGCCCTTATGGGTAGCGGCGACAACGACGATGGTTTGGCAAAAAAATCAGACGTAGTCAACAACCCTGACAATTTAGACAGCGCCATAAGTGGCAGTGGCAGCGGCCTAAGCAGCCAGAATGGTTCTTCCAACTTTTTTGGCCATGAGGGAACTTCTAATACCCTCAAGGTTGAAATCCAGAAACTAAATGGAAAAAATTATGTCGAATGGTCCCAAACCGCAAGATTGATTTTAGACGGTAAGGGAATATATGGTTTCCTAACAGGAGAGGTGCAAATGCCTGCCACAACTGATCCAAAATACAGGTTTTGGAAATCTGAGAACTCTGTTATTATTGCTTGGTTGCTTAGTAATATGGAATCAACAATCAAAAAACCTTTTATGTTTTTGCCTACTACCAAGGAAGTTTGGGAGGCTGTCAAAGAAACATATTCTGATATTCGGAATTCTTCTCAAATTTTCGATCTCAAATCACGATTGTGGCATACCAAACAAGGAGATAGTATCGCTACCTATTACAATGAGTTGATGACACTATGGCAAGAATTGGATCTCTGCTATGATGATCATTGGAAGTGTTGTGAGGACAGTGTTCTGTTTCTTAAGAGACAGGAGAACGACCGTGTATTCATGTTCTTGGTTGGGCTTAATAAGCGGCTTGATGAAGTCCGAGGCAGAAGAATGGGGAAAATTCCATTGCCATCACTTCGGGAAGCATTATCAGAAGTTAGAAGAGAAGAAACGAGACAAGGTGTTATGATGGGCAAGTCACCTTCTGTTGGTGAGGTTGAAAGCTCTGCCCTAGTCACAAAAAATGAAGACGGGAAGAGCGCTGGCAAGAAACCATGGTGCGAACATTGCAAACGTCCAGGGCATACACGTGATACATGTTGGAAGCTTCATGGAAAACCTCTAAATTGAAAAAAAAAAAAAAGAAAAAAAAAAGAAACAAAGGTCATGCGCTCGAAGCTGGTACATCTGATCAAGAGAAGCAGTCTCCTTCAAGCCCATCTCATTTCACCAAGGAACAATTAGATCAATTGTACAAACTTCTTGAGTCTCAAACTTCTTCTTGCTCTATAGCTCAGAGAGGTAATTTTCCAAATACTGCTCTACTTAGTGTCACTCCCAGCCATACTTGGATTATTGATTCTGGTGCTACTGATCATATGACTGGGGAGTCGAGTCTATTTTCTTCTTATAGCCCTTGTGCAGGTAACCACAAAATTAAAATTGCAGATGGCTCTCTTTCAGCCATTGCAGGGAAAGGTTATGTTATTATGTCACCTAAGTTAACCTTAAAAGATGTCTTACATGTTCCTAATTTATCATGTAATCTATTATCCATTACTAAATTAACAAATGATATAAATTGTCAAGCTAACTTCTTTCATTCTCATTGCACTTTTAAGGATTTGAGCACTGGGAAGATGATTGGCAATGCTAAGGAGAGTGGAGGACTCTATTATCTTGACAATGGACTCGACTTTAAAGACCAACAAAAAACAAGTACCTGCTTTGAATCTATTTTTGTTTCTTCTAATAATGATGATATTATGTTATGGCATTTACGGTTAGGACATCCTAGTTTTTCGTATTTGGGAAGATGATTGGCAATGCTAAGGAGAGTGGAGGACTCTATTATCTTGACAATGGACTCGACTTCAAAGACCAACAAAAAACAAGTACCTGCTTTGAATCTATTTTTGTTTCTTCTAATAATGATGATATTATGTTATGGCATTTACGGTTAGGACATCCTAGTTTTCCGTATTTGAAACATTTGTTTCCTAAATTATTTTCTAAGAAGGATCCATCTTTATTTCATTGTGAAACTTGTGAATTTGCTAAACATCACCGTTCTTCTTTTTCTGCACAACCATATAAACAATCAAAACCGTTTGCAGTTATTCATAGTGATGTTTGGGGTCTTAATAGAATAAACACATTTTCTAATAAAAAATGGTTTATAACTTTTATTGATGATCATACTAGAATTTGTTGGGTTTATTTATTGAAAGAAAAATCGGAAGTTGGACAGGTTGTCAAAAATTTCTTTAAAATGGTGCACACTCAATACCAAACAAATATTCAAGTCTTCAGAAGTGATAATGGTAAAGAATATTTTAATATACTTTTGTCCGATTTTTTTCTTGCAAATGGGGTTGTTCATCAAAGTTCTTGTGTTAATACACCCCAACAAAATGGAATTGCAGAGAGAAAGAATAGGCATCTCCTTGAGGTTGCTAGAGCTTTACTATTTGCAAATAAGGTTCCAAAATATTTGTGGGGTGAAGCTGTTTTAACTGCATCATATTTAATCAATCGAATGCCATCTAAAGTTTTAGATTTTCATACACCTCTTGATGTTTTTCGAAATTATTTTCCATTGACTAGTGTCTCTGCTGATTTGCCACTAAAAGTTTTTGGTTGCACTGCTTTTGTTCATGAACATAAACACCTTGACAAACTCGATCCACGAGCAATAAAATGTGTGTTTACCGGTTACTCTCCAACTCAGAAGGGGTATCGGTGTTTTGAACCAAAATCAAAAAGAATTTTTGTAACCATGGATGTTACTTTTGTTGAAAATCAACCATTTTTTAGTGACATTCATCTTCAGGGGGGAAATTTTAAGGAAGATTCATCTTTTACTTTTGAAAACATCATTACTTTAAGTGATATAGTGTTGTCACAAAATTCTGAGACTTATATTGATGCACCAAAAGAAAATGCCCAAGAATCCATATTGAAACTCAATCCACTTATGAATGAGGTTTCGACAGATTCAGTGGCGACAATTTCAAATGAAAATCACAATGATCAAATTCTTGATCTCAATAATAATAAAGGACCACCTGAAATGCCACAACATAATGACTCAGATAAAGAGACACAAAGCAGGTTTACTACAATTGACCCTACTTTGAAGGGAAATATCTTTGAAAGAAGAAACCATAAACAGAGAAATGAAGGACCCATTCTCCGACCCTTCCAAGATTCTGAACCAATAGATAATCCAACACATCATCTTGATACAGGTAAGTCTTCTTCTATTCTTAAGAGTCATGTCGAGTATCCTGATTTAGACCTTCCTATTGCAATTAGAAAACCTATTAGATCATGCACTAAATATCCTTTGTCTAATTATGTGTCATACTCAAAATTGTCTTCTTCATTTGCTGCATTTACCTCTAAGTTGTCTACTGTAGAAACTCCAAAAAATATACAGGAGGCTCTAAAAATTCCAAAGTGGAAAGAATCTGTTCTTGAGGAGATGAGAGCTCTTGAGAAGAATCAAACTTGGAGAGTCATGACATTACCTACAGGAAAGAATACTGTTGGCTGTAAATGGGTATTTACTGTGAAATATAATTCTGATAACACAGTTGAAAGATACAAGGCACGCTTGGTTGCTAAAGGGTTTACTCAGACATATGGCATTGATTACTCAGAGACTTTTGCTCCCGTTGCCAAATTAAACACTATTAGAGTTCTCTTGTCCTTGGCAGTGAATTTAGATTGGTCTCTTAACCAACTTGATGTAAAGAATGCTTTTCTGAATGGTGATTTGGAGGAGGAAGTATACATGGATAGCCCACCTGGCTTTGAAGATAAATTTGGTTCAAATGTGTGCAAACTTCAAAAATCCCTTTATGGTCTCAAGCAATCTCCAAGGGCTTGGTTTGAAAAATTCACTCAGTCGGTCAAAAGGCAAGGATATATGCAGGGACAATCAGACCATACTCTGTTCATGAAGTTCTCTAATGTTGGTAAAATTTCAATTTTAATTGTATATGTAGATGATATTATTCTCACAGGAGATGACATTGTTGAGATGGAAAGATTGAAGAAAAATTTGACTAAAGAATTTGAGATCAAAGATTTAGGCGCGCTTAAATATTTTCTTGGTATGGAAGTTGTTCGCTCAAAGAAGGGAATTGTTGTTTCTCAAAGAAAATACATCCTAGATCTCTTGGAAGAAACTGGGATGAGTGGGTGTAGACCAGCAGATACTCCTATGGAATTAAATGCTAAACTTTGGGAGAAAGGCAGTGTTCCTGTTGAGATTGGAAGATACCAGAGGTTAGTCGGCAAACTTATTTATCTAGCCCACACTAGACCTGACATCGCTTTCTCTGTGAGTGTTGTAAGTCAATTCATGCATTCTCCCTATGAAGAACACTTGGAGGCAGTTTATCGAATCTTAAGGTACTTGAAATCCAATCCTGGAAAGGGTTTGTGCTTCAAGAAAACTAATGACAAAGAAATCTCTATATTTACAGATGCTGATTGGGCAGGATCAATTACTGATAGAAAATTCACCACTGGATATTGTGCCTATGTTTGGGGAATTTAGTTACTTGGAGAAGTAAGAAATAAAGGGTTGTTGCTCGAAGCAGTGCAGAAGCTGAATTCAGAGCAATGGCTCAAGGAATCTGTGAACTTTTATGGATTCGTAAACTCTTGGACGAACTGAAAATGAAAGTTGACTCACCCTTAAAATTGTTCTGTGATAGCAAAGCAGCAATAAGTATAGCTCACAACCCTGTACAACATGATAGAACCAAGCATATTGAGATTGACCGTCATTTCATAAAAGAAAAAATTGATGTTGGAGTTATATGTCTGCCATTTGTGACTTCCAATCAGCAAACTGCTGATATCTTGACAAAAAGTTTGGCAAGACCCAATTTTGAGCGACTTATAGCCAAGTTGGGCATGACAGATATCTATGCACCAACTTGAGGGGGGGTGTTGAAGAATCGAGAGAAATTAGATTTTATTCTCTTTTATTTTATATTATTATGTTTATTTTTATTCTATCATTATTACTCAGTTTTACTATTGTAATTTCTTTTCCTATATAAACAGCTTAGGGCTGTAATAATAAAACATGAAAGTATTTTGTCTTTTACTTTCTTCAAAACTTTCTTCAAAAACAGTGAGAGTCGAATACACTCTTTGTCCCTCTACTAGACACCTATATCAAATGAAATATGATGTCCTAACTAATCTGAACTCACTATTGGGATCAGCATGTAGTTCTACCAATTGTCAAATTTGTCGAAAAAAGTATTGCCAAGACCTACGAATCACATCAAACTGTCCGACTTGATATTTTTCCAAAAAAGACTAATAAAGACTTATTTGCTATCAATCCCCTTCACACGATGAATCAATCAGCCAATGCCCTTTGAAGGAAATAAAACTATATGATTTAGTTCTCATACAATATACATGAACATCTGAGTTTCCCTAATGAAGTATCAAATCCAATGTTGTCATGACTTTGATCAACCAAACTTATTGTTGGAATTTGACAGAATAGGAACCAGTGGCTGGATCTTGGACTGCTTTAAAGTTGTCCACGCTCATCCCAAAGCGGCCCAAGAGAGAGTTGCCCATATCTTTCAGTTTTGCTGCATCAAAAAATACTTTTGTCTAAGCAAATGATGATATTGAAACATAATATACAAAGGGTCCCTTGAATCGAAATTGAATATTAAGTACATACAATACAGTATTAAGAACTGATGAAAGAATATCTTAACAAGGCATCGATAGATTCAACTGATGAAAGAATATACTTTAGAAAAGGTCTGTCTCATTTGACTAAACAAAAGTTGGAATTCACTTCACCCTATGAACCACTTGGGAACAAGTTAATAATATGAATGGACATGAAACTAAATGTATTGAAACAAATATAGTATTTACAGTCTTCTAACACATGACTACTATAAATATGCTGAGAAACACACAGCAACTGTTATTAAGTGCGCATTGTATGAAGTCATTAAGTAAATACACATTGCAACAGCTTAATCTTTTAGGTGAGTACAAGGTTGTCAAACTCAAAGAGTCTATGCGACTGATAAGAGTTTACTTAATATACAAAAATAATAGTTAAAACATCAATCATAGTAAATAGTATCCAAAAAATTATTACTGCGTGCATAGTAAATATTCAACATTCTAACTTAGGAATGAGGCAAACCACAATAACAAAAGGACAAAAAAAGATTTACCAATCATTTCTTCTTTCATCTTTTCCCTTTTTACTGCAGCAAGGGGCTCTAATCGGCGAATGGATTTCCCAGCTTGATCATTTGAGGGATCAATTTCTAAGATCTTTTTCATATCTGTCAATTAGTGAAAGAAAAAGCTCGGTGAAGTAAAAAAACCTGGTTATGATTCTTATGAATGAAGAAGAAAACTTGCAAGAATTCAAATGCTATTAGTGTGCAAAACACAAAGTCATGCATATTAAAAGCAAAAATAAAAAAGTTATCACATTAACCACCCTGAGATTAGCAATTATTATTACAATCACCTTACACCCTTCTTATTTAATAAATTACAACTCCCTAGCTAAGTGACTCGCAAAAGGAAACAGAATGCCCTCAAACAAGGAAAAGTGTCAAGTAAAAGGATGGTATATAAAGTAAAGATTGCAGATATAATTCACAAAGACAAAAAGTGTCAGGTTTAAGAAGTGAAAACCTGAGAGGACGTTGGTATAATTACCCCGCCCTATTATAAAATTTGTACTTACCAGCAATGGCTTCTTCAAAATGCTCAAGCTTTTCATGGGCCTCTCCTCTTCTTACCAAAGCTTTGACATATGTTGGATTCAATTCTAATGCTTTTGTGCACTCTTTAACTGTGTTTTCATATTTTCCCTGAGGTATGTGTCAAAGAAAATAAATAAAAATCAACTCAGTTAATGACAAACAAAAAAACACAAAGGTGATGTTAGACTCTGTACCACAGCAGAGCAACTTAATTTGGAATGAAATTATTAAAATGTCAACATGTATGACTAAAAAGTAAAAACCAAGGTAAAAATGAAGAATGAGGTGTCAACGTAAAATGGTTTAGACAAACGTCCAATCATATTTATATTCTTGTCACATGAAAAAATCATTTCATTAAGTCTGTTTATACTGTATAAAATGGTGAAATGTGATTAGAAATTTGTGTTTGTTTATTAAACTCAATTTTAATTAAATATAATTTACATTGACCAAAAAAAGTTTTTTAATTAAACAAATAATAGCACTTAATGTTTAGTTTTTCATTCTTCCCGGTTAGTATGTAAGAAAAATTGTAGCCTTTCAAATGAATTCAAACATAGAAAGGTCAAGAACCAACATAGACCACCAGGAAGAGGCTGTCATCAAGCAAAAACAAATAGAGATTAAAAGCTCGTCTGGTTGACACGTGTGAAAGACACAATACACAAATGTGCTAGCAAAAGCTATTGCCATTAACAGCACAAATGAATGCCATACCATTTTCAGAAAGCACACACCACGGTTTGCATGGCATATTGAGCGTATTTCCACAGAAGAAGGCATGTCTGGCGCAACTTGTAAAGCCAGTTCATATTGTGATAGTGCCTCTTCATACTTTGCATCGACAAAAAGTTTGTTCCCTTCTACCTTTGCTTCATTTGCTTGAATCAATGCTACCTGTTGAATTAAACATAGCACTCAATATTAATACAGCTCAGCAAATTTAATTTGAAAAAGCACACGCACAATCACACAAAAACTAGTTGGTTTTTTAATGCTTCAGCATTGTTATAACCTATCCAAATATACATTTAGTCAATCAAAAGGGTAATGTTTTAAGTAAACCTTCAATTTGGTTCATAAACTGCTGTTCTCACTCCTATTTGATTCCGAACTATATAAATATAACAAATAGTCTCTAAACTATTATAAACTCATCAAGTTAGTTCCTCAGTTACCTTCAAAATAAGTATGCAAGTATATAAAATTTCTGGTGGAACCAATTGCAATCAAATGATTAAAACCGTATCTAATAGTATAGATAAGAAATGCTCCACTATGTAGTCAAGTATTATTGAAGGAAAATTGGAGTAACCGCCAAAAAATAATTGTAGCACTCAGAAGAAAACGAAAACGTAAACTAACCAAACCCTAATTTTCGGAACCTGTTTCAATTCCTCATCGTTGATCGAAGCCTCGTCGGAAGAAATGATTCTTCCAGGATCACTCTTCTCCTGCTCTTGCTTTATCCGGTGGTGCTGTTGCTGAGGATGATCCTGTTTTTCCTGTTTAATTGTTCCGTCGTCATTACCGTCGCCGTCGCTGCCAACATCGGTATCACTGGCGGTTTCAAAGCCGTCGGAAGCATCGTTGTTTGTACCGGCGTTGGAGGGATTCGCGTTTCGATCCTCAATCTCCTGCTGCCCGATTACTACCATCTTCTCGAAGGTTTGCTGTCAAATGATTCGTTTGGATGAATATTTAATAATCAAGTCACTTTACCTATATTTTTTTTTTCTGATTTTAAAAATAATAATATAGATTCAATTATTTAACAAGAAAAAAAAAATCAATAAATATACAAGATGTAAAAGCATATTTATAATAGTTTTGATGTTATAGTATTTTTAATTATTTTAAATTCTGTTTATTTTATTTTTTAGAATAAAAGTTAGTTTTATTTTGACATAATTTTTCACTTTAAATTAAAACACATAGTGATTTAATGATTAATAGTGACTTTAAATTTACATTGTGAGATATAAATTGTGTCTAAACCATCCAATGTTATAAATGCGTTATGGTAGAGATCATGATGTTATAATTAATAAATTGTAAAAAATTGTATGGATCATTTAAAAAAAGAATATTAATATTTAAGCTTATATAAATTAATATTGTAATTTAAAAATCTAATTAAAAAATTTAATCTAAAAGACATGTTAATACACTTTAAAATTTAAAAATTATATTTTGTTAATAAACACATGATAAAAATGAAGAAAAAAAATTACAGAGAAAGAGAAATTAAATAACGAAAAAATAATTAATGTTATGGAGGTTTTTGTTTAAGTTTGATAAATGCTAGAATTTAAAATCATCTGATATTTCTAACATATAAATAATTGATTATCATATGAAATACACAACTCCAAAAATCATTAAATTAAAAGTAACATAAAACACACATAATTTGACTTTCTAATATTCAAAATGCCTTTTCCATTTAAATTAAATGAATTGTTGCTAGCTAAATATAGATTAAATTTTTATTTTTATTTTATATTTTTTTATTTAAAATTAACACCTAAATTTATTAATTAAAAAAATCTCAATTTTAGATTAAATTCAAAATTAAATATTTTATTGGGAATACTTGAATTAGATTTCTGATTGGAACAATCATTGATAGATTTTACCTACCTCTTGATTCAATAACCTAACCTTATATTTTTATCCAACTTTCAAAAAAAATTGATATTAAAATATGCAAAAGAATTAAAACAAATTAAATATTAATATTGTTAAAAAAAATACTTCAAAATAGTATTTTATTTTTTGAAGAGTAGAGCAACAAAAAGTTAAAAGTTTTCAAACTGAAACTATAAAAAAGGAAATTAGGAAGAAAATGAAGGCCATGGAAACCTTGCACTTATGCTAATGATATGTGCATTACCAAAAGGGAAATTAGTGCATTTGGCATAGTTTGTTGATGCTGAGCCAATACATCTTCTTGAAGATGGTTTAAAAATTGAGGAATGAAGGGAAGCAACGAATCATGAATTTAATGCAATTGATAAAAATAAAATTAAATAAAACAGTAGAAATAAGAAACTAATCATTGTCAAATGTCAAATGGATGTTCAAGGTGAAGCACAAGGAACAAACTGTTGACAACAGTGACCGGACATGAACTAAAATATTTAATAATTAAATTTTTAAAATTTTAATGGATAAAAAAGAATATAGTATTATATTGTATATAAGAATTTTAAGTTATAAATTTATTAAAATATATTGACGATCAAATTTTTAATATTTATTACGAAGAGATAGTAGATCAAATTTTGGTTGACATTTTTAACAATTAAATTTTAGTTTTTAAAAATATTTTTTTTTTCAAACACTAAAACTTTTAGAATTTAATTGTTATGTTTTGTTATTGTTAGTGTAAATTTTTTTACAATGTAAGCACATCACAAACATTTATAAGTGTGACTTTAAAATTAATTATGATAAAAGTGAAACTGGTTTATTAGTTTTACAGTTATGATTAATTGACACTGTAAAATATTTTTACATCATCGATGCATACAAATTAAATTAAAAATTTTACACTATTAATACAACTTTCTTAATTATAAGGACAAAAATATTATATATAATTATTCAAATATATTTAAACACAATACATTGTATTAAAATGTCAATATTGACGTAGGGTTGATAAAAGATAATTGTGTGGTTTGAGTATTAGACAATCTGATTTAAAATTACGTGATACTATATTTCAAATTAATAAAAAATAATCTGGTTTAGTTCAACTTAGACTGAAACCTATAAAAAATATAAAACTAATTTAATTAGTTTTTATTAAATTATTGCAATAATAGACCATTTGATTTGATTTTTATATCTCTAGATAAAACTTACAACTCAAATAGTTAGAATTTAGGTTAGAAAATTTAATTTATTTTATAATTATAACAGTTATTTTTATAAATTATTTCATCTGTTTTTTTTTATAATAGACAATTTGGATTATAATTTGATCAACAAAAATTAATATATTTGTTTTCGGAACATCTTAGAGATTTTGAAGGCCATGTTATAATTTAAAAAAATGGACATAATAAAAATAAAGTTCAATTTTAATGATTAAAATACTAATCTACATGATGTATGTCATTTTGTTAAATTAATTCATGTAACAAGAAAAAATGAACAAATAAGATATGACTTTCATATATTAGACTTAAACATACATTTATACAACGATAATTCAACCACCACAATTCTACTCATACAAACAATTTTACTCATAAAATATATCGATTATAGAATACAAAAATACAACAACATACACCACAATATTTATATTAATTAGCATATTTATTAACATATGTCATATCAGGTCTAGTCGAAATTCATCTCAACCGATTAACATATATTAAACAACAATTATTCTATAGACTTATATAATTTGGTTTTTACAACCACGTAACAATTAATAATTATTTCTTTTTCAATTTTAAACATCAATATATTTTTCTTATAAAATTTATCTACTTTTATATAATCAATCAAATTCATATATCATATCATATTTTATTTTTGAGATAACTATTCTATACTCGTTCACACAAATATCCTCTCATAGAAGCGAAACAAATATGAGAGTGAGTAATGTCTAGTGGAATTATGAGTAGTTAATGGCCGCAACTGACTTGATCAATCTAATAGATCATTTTGATCAAATTATAATTCAGTTGTCTCTTGTAACTAAAAATAGTAATATTTTTTTAAAAAATTATGGGAGACTTTTATTTTCAAATGAAACCATTCAACAATATAAAATATCACAATGAGATAAAAAAAAAATCTTATAATTCCAATTAATAACAATAATTCGTTAAACCTTTTAGGAATCCCCCTTCAAGTTGCAAATTATTATTCATTTTATGGTTTAATAACTCATACTCAGATATCAGTAACTAATAATTTGCAATTTAATCAAAATTTTGACGTAATTAAATATTATTTAATGAACAAAAATGATAAATCTTTTAAATCGAATCTATCCAAAAATATCGTTAGGAAGACCGTGAGTACCTTTTATATTCCAAAAATATCCCTGAAATTTAGTGTTGAAGACAATGTTGAGTTGGTTGGATATTCGTATAGAAAAAACATTATTGACATGTGTTGAAGCTTTTTAAAGCTCCGTATCCTCGTACTCGAAGAAACTCAAAGAAACCGACCATAATATTTCCTTTGTGAACAGAAGAACGATAGAAAATTTTCAATTTAGATTTGAAGCACACTCAACGTATATCCTAACCAAGCCAATTAAAAACTTTTAATTAAAATAACTATGTGATGTGACTATAATGAAAAGTCTAAGTTAGTATCGTATCGTATCGTAATTAATTGGTTAATGTAACTAGTACTTGCATTTATAACGTAAAGTATTTATTTATTTGACATTAGTTATTTTAATTGAAAAATTTAAGTAAGTATTGAATTGAATTTTTATATCATTTTGATTATCAATTAATTCAATCCTTAATTTAACTAAAAATTTTAAATTCAGTCAACTAATTTATTCAATATCAATTAACTTACTATTAAGTAACTTATATTGTACTAGTTTTTTTTATCATTCACAGTCTAACATTAATATTTTTTTTAAATAAGATATACTTATTTGTTTTTTTTAATTTTTGATTTTTTTACACATATTAAAATAACTAATAAAAATTTATTATTTTTGATATCATTATTTTACTTTTTTTTAATAATATTTCTAACTATTTATTATTTCTTTTCGATTATTTTTTCTTTCTGTAATAGATATCTTATAATATTATTGATAAATTAATAATTAATATTCTAATTAACTTTAAAAATAAAGGTTAAATAAAACTAATTTATTTATAAATATGACAATTAAAATGGAATTTGCTAAAGTACATTTGAGCAACTAGATTTGAGCTGCAAGGAATTTGAAATTTGAATAGTATGCTAAGGTTTTAGTTTGAAGCTTTATTGTGTTTTTAAGCCAAAAAACTAAATCAGGAAAGTAGCACTATACGTGGCGTTTTAACAACAAATGAACTAAGACCCGAAGATGACGGAAAACGCACGTGACACCGTCGGAAATCGACGCACGCGATCTCAAGCGGCTCCGGACTGGACCGTAACGGAATCTCTCATTCTCGTCAACGAAGTCGCCGCGGTTGAAGCCGAATGTTCCGTTAATCTATCGTCTTACCAGCGGTGGGAAATCATAGCCGGAAACTGCGCCGCCTTGGATGTCGATCGGAACTTGGCTCAGTGTCGTCGGAAGTGGTGCTCTCTTCTCTCTGAGTACGACGATTTCAGAAGAAGAAGATCTTCCTCGAATTTGGATCTTGAATTGTTTACTGCTGTTGAGCGTGTTGTTAAAGGAAGAGAACAACGAGGGGAAGTTGATCGTGAAAGTGATCCTGAAACGGAGAAGAATGAGGACGTCGATGCCACCGTTGAAATTGGTACCATTCGTTTTAATCTCTTATTAGGTTAACTTTACATTTTTTACAATGTGCATGTTTGGATTCGTTATTGAGAGAGGTAAAAGTGATTTTGAAAATTTAAAATTGATTTTGGAATTTTTGGAGATTCTCAATTAGAATTGATTTGGCAGCTATAATTGATTCATAGTTGAAGTTATTATTTATAGTTTTTTGCCTTCAAATGAGATTTTTATACTCAAATTTAGTGCATGTTTGGTTATGCCTTGACAAAAATTGATTTTGTATAATTGATTTTACTTTGAAGTGAGTTAGAGTTGAATGTAAAGTGGTTTATGTTTGGATACATTTAGGTAAAAGTGAGTTCAACAATGAATTTCAATGTAAAAATCACGATTAAACTCAAAAGCTACAAATCCTAACTTTAAGTTAGAATTAATTATGGAAGCAAAATCAATTCTACGCGAGAACAATCACTCATGTCAAAATGAATTTTACACCTCCAGAATCAATTTTGGTCGCTCCAAATGTGGAAACAAACAAATACTTATCCAAACCTAAATTATTTGCCTTAGATTTACTTATTTAATCAAATCAATTTTTGTCATCGTAGAATCCAATATACTCTATATAGTTAAAATAGTTGTGTTACCTGGTTTGAGACGAACAAATTGTAGCTAGGTGTTTGTAAAGGTAGTTCCACAATGTGGGGAACCATATTTGGAATCTCTATTAGAAGAAGCATCACATACATTCTTCAAATATGATTGACTCTAATGGAAAGGAGTTTGAGTTCTTTGTATGGAGCTGTTGGATCTAGGTGATTGATTGAACCTGAATCTAAGGCGATAAATAATTTGAAAAAAAATCAATTTTTTTTAAAGTGACGGGATATTATGAGGGGTTTAGAGGGGCTAGGAAAAAGTTAGTTATTCATTGCATGATTGGATTGTTGATGAGTTTTGCAAATTCACGGTGTGCCACCATGGTTTTGACGAAACCTACACTTTAGAGCTTCAACAAAATACGGTGCCACCATAATTTTGTGAAATTCACCGTGATTCCAAACATACACTTACGGTTGCTTCTTTATTTAATGTTTTATTTTATGCCAATTTGTTCTAGTTGATGTTTTGTCACACATTGGTGCGATGTTAGCTACAATCATTATTGTTGTGATTGACGAATAATGAATTAGTCTTATTGTGCATTTTAATTATAAGATTGAGTGGTTAAATGTTGAGTTTCCATTATTCAAATTATGTGTATCTCTGTGCTTTGCCTGATACCATTAAAATTTCATGCTATCATTAACTAGTTCAACTTGTATATCCTTTTGTGGTCATAAATTGGCCAAATTGTTCGTGTTAGCAATAATGGGAAGGTTGAGGCTTTCCACTATGCGCCCATTCTTTTAGTTCAATTTACTGAAACATACATAACCCAATGTTTAGTTAGTATTCTATAGGCTAGCTTAATGTATTCATGAGCTCCAAAGAGCACATTATATTTGGTCAACAATATATAGTTCCAATTTTATTTTACAAAATAAAACTACAACTTTTCGTTCATGATCAAAATAGCAATACAATGTGGAATATGATAAAAAGTTTGGTGATATAGTTCCATTCTTTTTCACAATTTTATTCATTGAGGAAATCAATGCAACTTGTATGTCATTGTCTCTTTACTGCTTAGAATTTTTCATTCAACTAATGCATTTTCATGAACTAATTGTTAGGACCCAAAAGAAAAAAGCAGCGATGTAAATCTGAGAGATACTGCATTCAAAATCCTAAGAACTGCTGGCCAGTTGAGTCTTCAAAAAATCTGAAAGAAAAACAGGTGCATGAGGACAACCACGAAGAAGAGCCTGAACATAATGATTTAGAAGATGAGTATTTGAAAGACTTCCTAGAAAAGAAATCTAAGTTGAAAAGTCCTGCAAAAAGGCGTCCAAAGAACATAGAGAAGCCGCATAAAAGCCTAGCCAAAGTAGACGAAAACCATGATATTGAAAAGCCAAAGCCGATTAGTGTAGGAAACATAACAATTAACAGTGAAGATAACGAGGAAATGTTGACTCTGAAATTGCAAGAGTTGGCAATAGAGATTCAAGAGATTACTGCTGAATCAGTAGACTGTAAGGAAGCTAACTCGGAGAATATAGTGGACTACCATACTGAATTTACGAGACGCCAAGGGGACAAGCTCATAGCAAGGCTAGGGAATTTCTCTAACACCCTCAAGCAACTATTTGATCTTCTCCAAGAGTGTAAATGAAGATTTTAATTTGATTTTGATGATTATTTTTTCCCTTGTTAGTGAATGAATGAATGCAGCATAGGAGAATGCTGTTTATAATTGTGATCATTTCCTTTTGAGATTCATTTATCTACAAAACTAGCTGCAATTTTAATGTTACTATCTAACCTCTCATCAAAAAGAATAAATTACAAAATTTATTATAGATATCTTCTTCGAGTCAATAATTGGGAATTTGCAGAATGATGTAGGCCTAAATTGTTATCCACCAAACTTGGGAATTGAGATAAACAAAAAACAAAATTATAAGATGTAGAAATTAAAAAAACGACTTCACTGGGGATCGAACCCAGAATCTCTGGTTCCGTAGACCAGCGCCTTATCCATTGGGCCATGAAGTCTACTGATTTGTTGTTTGCTCAGTTTTTTCGATCATATTTGTAAAGTATTACAATTTTAATCTACCAAAGTTTTATCATGTGGACTCGCCAAATATTTACAGCACAACTCCCCTGTTAGAATCTTTTTTGTTGTTGTTAATCTATTAAATGCTTTTCAACGCAATACTCTTTAATTAATGAAATTTAAATGAATTTACGTGATTTAGTGAAATTTTATTTAAGTAGAACTTACGTGATTTAGTGAGATTTTATTTGAATTTTAATAATTTTTTATAACATAAAAAATTAACTATATTTATTTATTTAAATTAATAAAATATACTGATCAAGAATAAATTTAAAGTGATTAAAATAAAAAAAATATAAATTTGACAATAAATTTAAGCATTCAAATTAATAGCACAAAATGAAAAAAATGCATATTAATGTCACAAAACGTATTTAAAATGCTAAAAAATCATTGATTGAGTTTGTAATAGATTAAAACACTATATTAAAATTTTACACCGTAAGATTATATTAAAAAAAAATTCTTTTTTAATCAAGAAGTTAAACTCAAATAATTAATGAATTTTAATTAAAAATAATTGTTAAAAAGAATTCGAATAAAAATCTTCGTTAAAATTATTATTAATTAAATTTTACTTATTTACCATATGAACTCTATTCAATTCCCTAATTCTCTTACATATGAAAGCTTTAGTTATAAGATATACACATTTTAGACATAGTATAATTACACACAAAAAGGGGACCTAGTCAATCATATAAGAGATATAATTAATGATACACATTCCTTGTTTCCTATGCAAGGCTTGATTTTTCTTTCTAAACTTGAATATTTTGTTTAAGACAAGACAACCACTTTACTCAGAATCCAAAGCACTATAGAGAACTCAAAGGCAAATAGAGTATGTAGGAATCCTCGATCAAGTGTAAACCCATACAATGTTATCCCTCCATGGTTGTGTTGCAGATATGTCACTGCAATAATCAAACACAATAAATAATTTGGTAAAATAATAGGTTCCGTTTGTTTAATTTAAAAAAATATTATAGTATTTAGTTTAAATAATTTATTTTAAAATATTATTTTAAGTATTTCATCTATTTACTATAACTTTTTTTAGATAATGAAATTTCAAAAAATAATTAAAATAAAATTTTTGAGAATCTTTTTCATAAAAATCATTATTGAAAAATACTTTAAAAAAACTATTTTATTATTTTAAAATCTCTAATAATGAATTCTAAATTATTGAATGTTAATTTTTTTTTTTAATTTATAACAAATAAATCTGAAACAATTTCTTCTACTTTTAAGTAAATTATCATAAAAATTATTTTTAAAAATATAAAATCAAAAAATTACATTTTAAAAATTTTAAACAAACAAACTCAATCACAATCGTTAAATTACTAAAATCATTTAATTTTTATACATCTACTTCAAATGTTATACAAAAAGTGATTTGCAATAGCATAAAATATTTTATGATGACAATGTATGAAAATTAAAGCAGTAAAAATAAATGTCACCTAAAGATTGTCTGGTATGGAAGGAGGAGAGTCGTTGTGGTATTATTGTTATGTGTATGTCTGAGGAATCAGAATCACTGCTATCACTAGCTAGTGCCTCAGACATTTGATCTTTGCATTGCTCTGATTCAGCAAAAGCATTAGTCACCAACATGTGCCATCTTGTGGCAATTGAAACTATTCCTTGTGCTCTATGTGTGATTTTTGCAGCACCTAAGATGCACAATAAGAACCCACTCAATTGCACAGCTGAACATATCTGCATAAATTACCAATCATATTAGGATACATAATATTCAGAGCTTCTTAAAATTTCCTTTTCTTGTGAAAACATGTTTAATTCTTTGTCAACTTTCAATTTATTCTTCAAGCATTTTTAGACTTTAGTCTTTACTAGATCGATATATGTTCAATTGTTTATCAATTTTTTAATTTTGAATAGTTTTTTTAAACATGTTTAAAATATTAAAAAAATTATTCTACAAAAATATAAAATCTTGTACTTAAGATGAATTAAATATGAATTTTTTAAATATCATAAATTTATAATAAAAATAAAAATTTAAAAATCGAATTTGAAAATAATTTTTTGTGGATGAATTTTTTTATAATATTACGAAATATTTTTTTAAAAAATCATTCAAAAATATATGTCGGCGTTCCAAAAAGACTAAAATTGTTTGTACGATAATTTTATAGAAACTAAAAAATATAAAGATTAAAAACAAAAATTTATAAAAAATAAAAATTTATTTAACTCTAAAATATAGTATAATAATGTGCTTACCACAAGGTCACCAGAATTGAAGAATGTCTTCTTTGACTTGGAAGCCAAAACTAGCAATAGAGCACCTAATTGACTAACACTCATTGTAACCACACAACAAATTATAAAAAATCTATACCTATGACTTATAACCCATAATTGTCTTCTAATTCTCACATGTTCTTTAAATATAAACCCTGCTTCTGACCCACACCCTTCAAAAAGCTTGTGAACCCCTTCAAATCTCAATATTTGTAGTTGACAAGTTAGCCTAAAAATCACACAAACCAACAAGTACACCCCTGTTCTATATACCCAAGAAACTAACACTAATACAAATACAATTGAGTTTAGAGGGAATCCAGCACTAATGTGTGGTGCTGAAATCTTAACTGCTGAGAGGAATATGATTTTATGACCAAGTTCTACAAAGAAGGAGGGTAAGATTATGTATCCCAAGTATCTGAATGCTTTCTCTAGCTCGCGCGCGTAGCCGCGACGAACGAATGTAGCATCATCTTGCAATGCATCTAAGAATAGAAGTTGTCGTAAGCCGTACCTGACATAACACTTATATTATTTAGTGTTGTTTGTTGCACATTATTCCATAAAAAAAAACTTTTTTAACTAAAAATAATAATTTAAATAGTTTAATTGTGTTTATTGAATTTTTTTTTTTAAATTGATCATTGTATAAAAATGATTTTTCTAGTTAAAATAAAAAATACAATTTTTTAGTAGCTACTAAAAAGTAATATGATTTTATAATGAGTGAGGTAGATGAAAAATAAGATTAAGAAAACAATTTTCACTATTATAAACAACATAATAAATCAGCTTTTGCTCTACAGGATAATTTCTAAAATAATATTTTATCTAACAATCACATTTATATGCACTAATTATGATTAAACTACTCAAAACTAGTTTACTATAAAAAAAAAAGAAAAAATTCAATACACAATTACTTACTATCTACTTCTTATAATTCAATTACAAGATGTTGCCAACTTTAACTTTTGCTTTCACTTGTTTCATATCAACTAATCAATTGGCTTGAAGTTAACACCGACATACTTTAAAAAAAAAAACATTAAACATGTAATTATACTACAATTGTAGCCGCAAACATAAAAATATTTGTAGGCAGATTACATGTTAATCACATTAATTTTTATGTAACTTTTTTAAAATATCAAGAAGCGTAACGTAACAACAATTTAAAATCTTGTACATGGTTTATGCACCGATTTACACATTGAATTTTGTTCACGCAAAAATCTAAACACAAAAAAAAAAAACACACGTGCAAATGCACAACAAGGTTAATTTGTTTTGGTACCTTCGGAAGAAACGTGAGAGAGTGAAGAAGGAAATGATGGCAAGAGCGGATTCCGGTATTTGAACAAGTTTGTTCAAAGATATAGGATCATTTTCAGGGGAAGATGCAGAGACTTGAACAAAAAGTGTTGTGAAAAGAGGTACAATTAAAGTGAGGAAGATGAATGAGACATAAGAAATGAGTTTTCCAACACATGATGAGTGATCAAGAGCACACCATTTAAGACATATTCGAAAGTTTCTTAGTTCATCATAGATAATTGATTTTGATCTAGCATAAGATGGTTGAAGTAGTAAAGGAACATTGTGTTGGTTTGAGATAGATGCTCTTTTCGAATTGGAATTTTCTATGTCAATGGTTGTTTCGTTGTTTGGTTCTATTGAAGGTTTCATAGTTGAGTTTTGTTGTTGTTGTTGTAGAAGATGCTCAATTCTAGAGACCAAAAGAAGATAATTTTTGTTAGGAAATTATATATTATAGTATTGAGAGACTATAGAAGGCAATAAAATTTTGGGTTGAATATTTTTTATATTGTGAGTTTTAGGAAACTTAAGTAAACTAGTGATTGAGAAGAGACATAGAAAAAGTATAGAGACACCTTGCTTTGTCTCGTGAGAGTTCACTTTTTGCTGTATTAGATTTTTGAGTTTGAAGCTAAGAATAAAGGGAACATGAGATTATGGTTTGTGTTCTTGACACATAAATGTTTATGTTTATGTTTTTTTTTTAGTTTTAATTATATATCTGGTCTCCTATTTTTTATTAATTTGTGAAACTAATTTTTTATTTTAAAATTTCATAATTTATCTCTTTTTTTAAATTTTTTAATTAAAAAATTATTAATGATATATATTTTAAACGCCGTGATATATAATTAAGATCTATAAAATGCTAATAAAATTTTCTAAAAATATCAGTTTGAACGTCATAAAATTATATATCACGTCGTTTTAAATATGTAAAATCATAATTATTTAAGGTTTAATTGCAGTTGCAGTTTTAGTCTATCTATTTATAATGATTTACGAAATTAGTACTTTTATTTTAAAAATTGACACTTTTAGTCTCTCTATGATTATTTAATTAAAAATTAATGACGTGAAATATTTTAAATAACGTGACATAAGATACGATAATGTAGAGTGATTAACACCTATGAAATTGAAATAAAACGCCGTGAAAACATCAATTTTAACTTCAATTTTTTTTATATTTTTAATTTAATTAATTACATATGAATAATTAATACATTTAAATGATTTTATATATTACGTCATTTAAAATATATTAAATCGTCATTTTTTAATTCAAAAATTTGAAAAAATAACCAAAATTTTTTACTTTTAAAATAGAAGATCAATTATACGAGTCACTATAAATATGGAAATCAAAACTACACTTAAATTATTTTTAATTAAAATGTTAGTAAAAAAATTAATACCATCAAAATTTAAATATAGAAAAACCAATTCGACAAATCAATTAGAATACAGCACCAAAACTACAATTAATTTTTTTTTTATTTATTTACACAAATTGACATGTAGGAGAGAAAATGTAACTAATATTTCAAATGCACTTCCAAGAAAAGTGAGAAGTTAATGAAAAAGTAGAAAGTGAATGTAGGCACTCATGTAACTTTATGACACGTGGTGTGAATATGCCAATATATTCAATCCTTTGAATGTAAACCGAGTGGAGGAGGGTGGTAGATTACACATACACATTATATTACATACAACCATATTACCTTTCTTATTAAAAATCACGTTTTGGGTTGCTTTTTTATTTATTTTTATTTTACTTTTTTTATAATTAAATTACACCTGGTTCTAGCTTTTTGTTTTTTACTTTGATTTGTTTATTTATATATTTTGGTAGCACATTCACATTGTAACTTTGTGACACGCGGGTGCACACACACAAAAAAAAAAGTCTAATTTTATTTTCACCCAATCCAATTTCACCTAAAAATTTATTTGGTTCTCCCTAAAAATATTATGATGTGAGACTTATAATTATATAACTTAAAGGAGATGGCATTAGACTTAGGTCGGTCTACTCCAAAACAAATTCACCAAAATGGCAACTTATTTTAAAAAGACCTTAATGAGATAAAAAGTATGGTACAAGTCTTAATTAATTTAAAAATACCCAACCAATGGAAAACTGACAATAAAATTTTGAAGAATTTTAGAATGTGTTTAGTTTGAGAAGATAGTTTTAGTTTTTTTCCCTCTTATAAATTTTCTATAACAATATTATTTTGATTGAGGAATTTCAAATATTAAATATACTCATATTTCTCTGGCTTAAAATTGAAATATATATTTCATTGCATTGTGAAAGTATATCTCTGTTGCTGGATATAACTACATTGACAAATAGTTTTAGTTTGAATTAATTGTAGTTTTGATTTCTTTATTATTATCAATTCACGGTTATTTTATTTTAGAAGTAGACAGTTGACAATTTTGTCTCTACTTCATATTTTTGAATTAAAAAATAATGATTTAGATATTTTAAATGATATCATATACAATTCTATGATATAAAACCATCAAGATGCATTAGTTATTTATATGTTATTAATTAAATTAAAAATATGAAAAATTTCTAAAGTTGAAAAATAAGTTTTTATGGCGTTTCATTGGTGTTAATCATTCTACATCATCGTATCATATGTCACGTTATTTAAAATATTTTACGTCATCATTTTTTAGTTAAAAAATCAAAAAGAGATATCAAAATAGTCAACTTTTAAAATAGGCAGACCAATTTCGTGAATGAATAAAAATAGATGAACTAAAATTGTAATTGAACCTTTTAACTTTAATTTTTCATTTTTGCTAAAAACAATAAATTAAAACTATTTTCATTAGTAAATGTAAAACAATATATCTTGTTATTGTGCGCTGATGTTATTACTAAAAAATTATTCTCTCAATTTGACATTCTAAAGATTGTTGAATCCTTGTCAATAGAGTTTACTTCTTCTTTACTTACATATATTTTGAGAGTATCTTTCCTTAAGGAGTAGTTCTAGTTTGATTTTTTCCTTACATAAAAAAAAAGATATATTTTTCTTCTTATTTTATATTTTATTGATTTCTAATTCTTAATTGTATCTTTCAAAACAAAAAGTGTTAAATACAATTTTAGTCTCTCTATTTTAACGGATTCGTAATTTTGTTCCCTCTATTTTTAATTTTGGTCCCTTGTTTTAGCTGATTCGTAATTTTGGTCACTCAACTTCTAATTTCGTAATTTGGGTCACTATTTTAATTGATTCATAATTTTGGTCCATCTATTTATAATTTTGCAATTTTGGTCCATCTATTTCTTAAAATTGAGACAATTTGTCCTACTTATTAATTTGACTATTAATTTTGATAGTGTCGCTTAAATAATATGATTAAGTGAAAATCATGTCAATATCTATTGTTTTTAAATTAAATAAAACATTTTAAATAATAATAAAAATCTTATGTAACATAAAAAAATAAGAAATTACAATCACGAGAAGGGAAGTTGAATTCCTTTTTTGATAAACAATTTTTTTTCTAGAAATAATGAGTATGATTGTTACTGATTTTAATTTTTTAAGTTAATTTTAAATATTTTAATTTGGTTCTAAAAATGAAATATTTTATTTAAAATGTATTGTTTAATTGGAAATCAACAAAATATAACATGACTTCTACTTAATCACACTAATGATGTCATCTCATCAAAATAGAGACACAATGTGTATGTGGGATAAAATGTCTCAATTTTAAGAAATAGAGGGACCAAAATTGCAAAATTAGAAATGAATGGATCAAAATTACAAATCAGTTAAAATAAATAAACTAAAATTGTAAAATTAAGAATAGAAGGATCAAAATTATGAATCAATTAAAATAAAAAACTAAATCTGCATTTAAGCCGAACAAAAAATTAATATTTTATTTGAAAATGAGTCTTTATAATTTTTTTTTTCTTTCTTAAAACCAACATAGACAGGTTCTAAATGCTGTCTTTTCTAAAACGATAGGCTACATAGTTTTTTTCGCATAGGAATTCCAAATTGTTGCATACTTGTATGTATGTTCCTTTCAAGTCATTGGATAATTCTAATGCTTCATTTTGTCAATTTCTTAGTTCTCATCAATGTTTTCAATGAAACCAAATAATCCAAAAAGAAAATAAAATAAAGCACACTTGGCATTAGAACATAACAATCATACCATACAAAAAAAGTTCACAAACAATTCAATAGAAAACACAATCCTCTTCATTAACGAGAAAAATAGCTTTAAAACATCTAAAAATATAATAGGATTCTGTCTCAAAATATAAACAAAAATAGATTAAATAAATTGAATATATTTAGTCCAAGTTTTGAAATAAATATATTAACTTTTTGTTAATCAATTTTTGCTTATATTTTGAAACTGAAAGAATATATAAATATATATATATATATTTACAACTTTTTCAATCTCACGTGAAATTTAAACTTTGTCTTTTAAGATTATAATGTAAAATTCTTAACTTTGGGACTATAATATATTGTATTAAACAAAAGTAAATAATAAAAAATTAAGGTCCAAAAATTCACTCATATATGGCCGGCCTAATGAACCAGCTCATTCTTTGCATGTAGAACTTTGTCATTGTCACCCTTTAAAGTTTAAACCATTGAATTTTAATTTCCAATGCATATGTACAATCTATTTCATCTCTTAATAATCCTCTTCTTTATTTTTCATTCCATCTATTTAATTTCTTAGAAAGATCAATTTTGGTAATTCATACACTTATGGCTCATAAAAGAGCATACTATAGCCTTTTCATGCTCTCTATGCTAACCATTTATTTTGTCCCAATTTTTGGTGACACAAATGGTCAAATTTTGATTAGGTTCAGAAGCTTTTTGTCCAATAACAATGCTTTAAACAATTGGATTGATGAGTCTAATTTGTGCAATTGGGTTGGTTTATTATGCACAAACAACAACTTTTATGGTTTGAGACTAGAAAACATGGGACTAGGTGGTAAAATTGATGTAGACACATTATTGAAGTTATCAAATTTTGTTAGTTTTAGTGTCATGAACAATTCATTTGAGGGTCCAATGCCTGAATTCAAAAGGGTTGTGAAGTTAAGGGGATTATTTTTGTCCAATAATAAATTTTCAGGTGAAATTTTAGATGATGCTTTTGAGGGTATGGGAAATCTTAAAAGGGTGATTTTGGCAGGAAATGGTTTCAATGGTCATATACCTATTTCCCTTGCTAAATTGCCTAAGCTTTTGGATTTGGATTTGCATGGAAATAGTTTTGGAGGTAATATACCTGAATTTCAACAAAAGAGTTTTAGAAAATTTGACTTGTCTAATAATCAATTGGAGGGTCCAATACCACAAAGCTTAAGCAATGAGCCCTCATCCTCTTTTTCTGGTAAGTGAAGAGTCACTCTTTTTTTTAATCAACATGCTTGATTTTTGTTGTTTCATTTCTTGCATCTCAACACATTGAGTTTAATTTATTTAAAAATAACATAAGAGCCCATGTGTAAGAAAACGTACTAGTATTAGTTTTTATTTATTTATTTATTTATTTATTTATTTATTTATAAAAGATAGATGGAGACGGTGTCATATGATGCAACATTATAAACAAACTGTTTTATTCTTAGTGTATATTATAACAAAGATTTATCATTTAAAACTAGCATTAGGACCCGTGCAAAGTATATGTGTGAGAAAACGAGCTAGAACGAAGGGTTTCCTTTTTCTATATAAAAGATGGTACAATATAGATAAGCAAATTGTATATTATTAATCAATTGAAATTTTACAATAATTGATTTGGTGCATACTCCTTTTGCCAAACTAAAACTTAACCACCTTCTGATACAAGCTCAAAGATAAAAAATTTATGGAAAAATACATTCTGTAGTCATCTAAGTTATTAAAAATATCAAATTGATCATTTAACTTTTTTTTTTTTAAGTTAGTTCTTTATATTTGTAAAAGTTATGAACTATTTTTTAATCTTAAACTCATTTCAATCATTTTTAGTTAGAGTTTTTTAAAATGGTACTATGAGTTTTGTTATCAATTATATGAAGAACAAGATAATTTTTATGTGATTTCATGACATAGATTGGAAGAATTTTTTGTTTAATTTCAAGAATCTTAAAATTTATCTCACTCGAATTATTCTTGTTTAATTATTTTTTTAGAATTTGATTGAGTGATTATATTCTTATGATTATTACAATCAAAATCTTTTAAGAATTATACGAGTTTGTTAAAAAAATTGACAAAATTGAAATCTCAATTTTATTAGTTTGAAATTAAAATCATTGGTATAACAGAAAAGACAAACTTGACATTAAAAGAAAGATAAATAATTAATTTATTAAAAAAAAAAAGATAAATAATTAATTTATTATTTTCGTATAATTTAAAAGATTGCATAATGTATTTTACTAATTTTTAAAATATTTGGAAACTCATCTAACATTTTTAGTATGAAAATGGATTTTAAGTTGCATGTATATGGACATTAAGATTTACACCAATTCTCGTTGTTTGACACTTTGACCTTAAAGCTCATTTTATTATTATTGAGTCATTGACCCTTTCTTTATGGCTAAAATATTAGTCATTTGCTAATGATTTTCTTGTGTAATGCAGCCAACAAAGGCCTATGTGGAAAACCTTTGAGCAATCCATGCAACAATTCCCCAACCAAATCAATTGTGCATCCCAACCAAGCTCCTTCATCTCAAGGAAAACAAAAGAAACACACAAAAATCCTTATAGTTGTCATCATAGTAATAGCTATGATTGTATTGGCATCAATAGCATCACTCTTATTTATCCAAAGTCGCCGCGGCCGGCGGCGGCAAAACTTACACCTCCAACCCATATTAGGCCTACAACTAAACTCTCAAAAGACACCAAGTCTCAAAGAGACACAATCCAATGTTGATCTAACTGGTGAATTTAGTAAAGGTGATGAGCATGGTGAATTGAACTTTGTTAGGGAAGACAAAGGTAGTTTTGATTTGCAAAGCCTTCTTAGGGCCTCAGCTGAGGTGCTTGGAAGTGGAAGTTTTGGATCAACTTATAAAGCTATGGTTTTGAATGGACCAACTTTGGTTGTAAAGAGATTTAGGCACATGAACAATGTTGGGAGAGTGGAGTTTTTTGAACACATGAAAAAGCTTGGAAGTTTGACACATCCTAATTTGTTGCCTCTTGTTGCTTTCTACTATAGAAAAGATGAGAAGTTTTTGGTTTATGATTTTGGTGAAAATGGTAGCTTGGCTAGTCATCTACATGGTAAGCAACATTATGTTTTATTTATAATTATAGCAACTAACTTCCTAGGTTTAGGTACTGGCTCAATTATAGTTCTGGTCCCTCTATTTTCATTAATTTGTAGAATTGACTCCTTATTTTAAAATAATCGACACTAACATTTAGACACTACTAGTAATTTAAATTGATAAAAGTGATTGAACGTAACAAGTGTTGGTGTCTCATACTGTCAGCAATGACACGTTTCAGACACCAGATATATCTTCAATTTGAGGTGTTTGTGCTGAAAAAATTATATTTATCTATCTAAAAAAATTTATAACAATTTTTACATTTATTTTGCAGGTAGAAATGGAAATATACTAACATGGTCAAATCGTTTAAAAATCATAAAAGGAGTAGCAAGAGGCTTATCACATCTCTACAAAAAGTTCCCTTCACAAAACCTACCACATGGTCATCTAAAATCCTCCAATGTAATGCTAAACAATTCATTTGATCCACTTTTAACAGAGTATGGACTTGTTCCTATCACAAACAAAAATCATGCTCAACAATTCATGGCATCCTACAAATCACCAGAAGTCACACACTTTGATAGACCAAATGAGAAAACAGATATTTGGTGTCTTGGAATCTTAATACTAGAACTATTAACAGGAAAGTTTCCATCAAATTATCTAAGACATGGAAAAGGTGATCAAGGTTCTGATTTGGCAACATGGGTTAATTCAGTTGTGAGAGAAGAGTGGACAGGTGAAGTGTTTGATAAAGATATGATGAAGACAAGAAATGTTGGTGAAGGTGAGATGTTGAAGCTTTTGAGAATTGGAATGTTTTGTTGTGAATGGAGTGTTGAGAGAAGATGGGATTGGAAAATGGCTTTGGCTAAGATTGAAGAACTTAAGGAGAAAGATAATATTAATAGTGAAGATGAATCTTTTTCTTATGTTAGTGATGGTGATTTGTATTCAAGAGGTGTCACTGATGATGACTTCTCTTTTTCTGTTAATGATCATTCACATGTTGATAACTTTGGGAATGTAGTATAGGGTAGTAGAGTTTGTTTCACTTGTTATCATTTTATAGTGTTAATTAGGATCATTATATGTTAATTAGTGTTGAACATGGTTTTAAACTGCAGGTTGCAGTTTAAAACAAAAGCTATGTTTTGACTAATAAATAAAAAATACACATTAGTCTCTATAAAAATATTTTAAATAAGTATACTTTGGTAGCACCCTTTTTTTTTTGTGCACCCTTGTGTTTGCAAAAATATTTTAAAAATAAAATAATAAAATAATGTAATAATTAATGCATACTAAATAATTAAATCCTTAATATAAACTTGTGGCATAGAAGATCTTCTCAATTTACAAATATCCAATAAATAATGAATGCATATCAATCAAATTAAGTGCTATAGTTTGTACTCATTCCTTTGGAAAGTGTACTTATTTGTTATATTATTTTGTTTAAAAGAGACATAGTCAAAGATAGTTGGTTAAATTTAGTAATTCTCTAATGGTGAAAGAGAGAGAACAAAATATGTGTGATTGTTACCTCCTTGAAAAGCTCAAGCTAGATAAAAGGAACCTAATTAAAAGAAACAAAGAATAAAGTACACAAATTAAAAGTGGTTAATGTTAAAAGGACTAATTATTTGTTATTGTTTTTGTTATTCATTGCTTCAAACACCAAATAACAAAGAAATAAAAGTAGACAAATCAATCAATCATTAAAGTCCTTTGTCTCTCGGTGTTCATATAGAGGGACAGAGGAAATGTTCAAAGGAATGAAATTTGTCATGCATTGTTCTTGAAAACATGAAGCGAAACAAGAAAGAAAAAATAAAATAAAATAAAATAAAAAACCTTTAGAAGTGTCATTCTTTGATAGAGAAAATCACAAAGAAATATACTTGGTTTGAAAGAGAAAAAAAAAGTTGCAAGAGGTGTTTAATTGTAAAAGAGAATTAAGGAAGTTAGAGGAATGTGGTTACAAAAGAATCCATGGGACAAGAAGGATGGGGTGAATGGAATAGTGGCAGTGGCAATAGATACAGATAAAGGGAGTCAAAATGCACTTAAATGGGCTATTGATCATCTCCTCACAAAAGGTTCAACTGTTGTTCTCATCCATGTCAATGTTAAAACACCATCTTCTATTGCCACTCCAAGTGAGTATTATTATTCCTATTAAACCTCATTTTATTCAACTTTTCATCTATCAACTATTACAACATATGTTTGTTTGCTTCCATCGTTGCAGAAGCAGGGATGAATAGTCTTATTGATCAGTGTTCAATGTTGTGCAAAGATCCTGATGATCAAACCAAAGAAATTTTCCGTCCATATCGTGTCTTTTGTGCACGAAAAGATGTAAGTTTTTTTTTTTTGTTAATTTAAATAACAAATGAAACTTTTTTTTTTAATTTTACAATTCTTGTATATTTTATTTGTTCCACAGATACAATGCAAGGACATTGTATTAGAACATGGAGATGTATCCAAAGCTTTAATTGAATATACTTCTCAATCAGCAATTGAGCATTTGGTTATAGGCTCTTCATCCAAAAGTAGTTTTCTCAAGTATTCCTCTGCCTCCCTTTTTCATCCCATCAGGTGTAAATTTTAAGTGTCAATAAAAACAATTCTCATCATGTCAATGAATTATAGTTACAAACATATGTTTACACTGATGTGAATCATAATTATCATTTTTATAAATATTTGATTTTAATCATAACTACTAATTCTAATGTTACACATATAAATGACTGTGATTTAACGATAATTTAAAATTTTTTACACCGACAGTATATACATATACATATTGAATTTATTAAGTTAAGTTTTTGGTATCAGAAAATTCAAGGTAGTAGATATTCCAGGAACAGTATCAAAAGGTGCACCAGATTTTTGTACAGTATATATTGTTGCTAAAGGAAAAATTCATTCCATGAGATCTGCTTCAAGAACTGCTCCTGCATTTTCCCCTTTACAAACTCAACTTAGTCAAGCTAGTTCAAGATCAGACCAATCAGACCATCGTTTGCCACTGGCTAATAGTGTTAGAGGTTACATTTAATCTTTAATAATCTTATATACTTTTACAATTGAATTTAATATATATACATTGTTAATGTGAAAAAAAAATTCATACTGTCAATCAATCATAATTGTCAGATTATTAAAAATGTTTGACTTTTAACATAACTAGTTTTAAAGTTACAGATATGATTGATTATGATGTTTAGAGTAAATTTTTTTATATTAACGGTGTTTAAAAATTAAACTGTTTTGCATTTTTTTATATGCTACTTATTGTCAATTTTGTCTATATAATTAGCAAATGAGAGAAGGTCATTTGAAGGACCCCGTAGATCACAAGAAGGGACAGAATCATTCAGGTTTGTCACATTAATTATTATTAAGTTTGATTTCATAATATGTAAAGACATAGGCATATATGGCATTGTAACCACATAGCAAATTTATTTCTTTTATATATTTGAAAAGGCAAAAGAGCATTAGGACCACTTTATAATGCTTGCATGAAGAATGAGATTTTACTTTAGTTTAAAGAATAATCTTCAACCTTTAAATATTAAAAAAAATTCAATATTACTAATTGAGTTGACAAAGTAGAAAAAATGGCCGTGGAATTAAATTAGATTAGAGTCTCTTTAGATAAACATCTTATTTAAACGCTTATATACAAGCGCTCATATATATATACTTTTAAAATGATTTCAAAAATATTTATACCGGTAGATAAATTCAAATAAAGTATTTTAAAAAGAGCTTTGACTGAGGATTTGATTGAGGAATTAGCATAGTTTTGAGGGTGAAAAATTAAAAAGTTTTGATGATAGGTGTTAGCAAGTAAATGGTAGTTTAGGACATTTTCATTTTTTTTTTTCATTCTTGGTAAATGATATTGATGGTGAGTTCGGGAAATACTAAGAGCAATTAGCTGATCATAAAGACTATGACACAACATCTTCATCCAAAACAATAAGACACTGAATATAGGACTAATGAGTGAATCTTGAATTTGCATGCATGCAAAAGTAACATTACTTTATAATAATAATAATCTAAAAGCAAAAATGGTATTGGAAACAGGTCACCATTCACTAGGAAACGTCCAGATGACAAGTCATATGGAGACCTTTCTATGCAAGATACTGACATAACCTTTATAAGCTCAGGAAGACCAAGTACAGATCGTTTGTTTCCTTCCATGTATAACAACAACAATAACTCAGAGTCAAGCTTTTCAAACCCTAGACTATCATATAGCTCAGATACAGATGGAAATCTTAGCTATAGCTTTGAATCAATGCATTATGGAAGAAGGTCTATTGATATTGGCACTCCTGATTTCTCATCTTTCTCACATGACAGTGATGGACTATCTTCTTGTGCATCACAAAATATGGTAAGGACAACCAGCTAATTTGCACTTTTGTTTTGCAATTCGCCATTTAGTATAAAGTATTATGAAATAGCGGCTATAATAGTCTTATAAATTATAGCGTTGTAGCGTAGCGCAATTTGAACAAACAACTATTAACAATACTGAAAAATGTTTTTATTTTTTTTATTTTTGGCTTTTGCTTTTGGTTATAATTCTTTCATCTTGTTTTTCACTTTGCTTCTTGTTGTCAAAGACTGTGTTTGTTTCAGATACAAAACATTGAAACAAAGATGACAAATTTGTAACTAAAAGGGTAAATAAGAAATAAAAACAGAAAACTCAAACTAAACTCCAATGATCACAAATTTAAATATTTCAGTTGCTCAGAAAAGTATTTATGTAATGATACAAATAAAGTGCTTTTGTTTTTTATTGCTACTAACTTGTGGATAATCATGTGCTGCAAGTATAGGATGATGTTGAAGCTGAAATGAGGAGACTGAAGTTGGAGCTAAAGCAAACAATGGAAATGTATAGCACAGCTTGTAAAGAAGCACTCACAGCACAACAAAAGGTATGAAAAATTGATACCTTTTTTACATTTTTTTTTTGTCTAAACCCTCCGGTTCCCAGGCCCTGGTAATCTACAGTTTGATCAGGAGGTAAGTAAAGTCCGGTAAAAAACTATTTCATCTAGAGTTTGAACTCGGGCTTTCCCGAACAATTTACCCTTCACTTAGTCACTTGAGTCCAATCACTTGATTATACCTTATTTACATAAATGGATTCCCTGAAGTCATACTCCGACTACATGGAATCCAAGTCCCTTATTTACATATAAAAAAGCACAACATTTATTTTGGTTTTATAATATGACATGTTATGCATCACAGGCGGTTGAACTCCAACGTTGGAAAATAGATGAAGAGAGAAGATTGGAGGAAGCAAGGATGGCTGAAGAAAATGCATTGGCTATAGCAGAAAAGGAAAAGGCAAAATCAAAAGCAGCCATGGAGGCTGCTGAAGCACAAAAGAGGATTGCAGAACTTGAAGCACAGAAGAGAATAAATGCAGAAATGAAAGCTCTAAGAGAAGCAGAAGAGAAAAGAAAAGTAGTTGATGCTTTGACAAATAACGATGTGAGGTATAGAAGGTATGCGATCGAGGAGATTGAGGCTGCGACGAATTTTTTCGCCGAGTCTCTTAAGATTGGAGAAGGAGGTTATGGTCCTGTTTATAAATGTCTTCTGGACCATACACCAGTTGCTGTTAAGGTTCTTCGTCCCGATGCAGCACAAGGAAGGTCGCAATTTCAACGAGAGGTAACCAGATAATAAAACTCTATAACCATATAAGCAATTAAAGTGTCTAGTGAAACTTTAGTTTTTGGAGGATAGATACACTTCACTGTTGTCAAATGCAGATTGTGAAAAATAACATTTTGTTTAAATTCCATTACGCTACAGCACTATAGTGCTAGCTGCTATTTGATAATATTTTGTACTAATTAGTGTATCGCAAAACAACTCTGATTTGTTCAAATGCTGCTATGCAGGAGCCTCCTGACTCTACTATAGCAACTATTTGACAACACTGACTTAATTGTGAACTGTATAGAATTTCACAATTTTGTTACCATGAGTTGAAATCATACTTGCGTTGCAGGTTGAGGTATTGAGTTGCATTAGGCATCCAAACATGGTTCTCCTCCTAGGAGCCTGTCCGGAGTATGGCTGCCTCGTTTACGAGCACATGGCGAATGGAAGTTTAGATGATTGTCTCTTTTGTAGAGGAGACTCTCCACCATTACCTTGGCAGTTAAGGTTCAAAATTGCAGCTGAAATTGGAACTGGCTTATTATTCCTCCACCAAACAAAACCTGAGCCATTAGTCCATAGAGACCTTAAACCAGCAAACATCTTACTTGACAGAAACTATGTTGCTAAAATCAGTGATGTTGGTTTGGCAAGACTAGTACCTCCGTCGGTAGCTGACAACGTGACGCAATACCGAATGACATCGGCTGCCGGAACATTCTGTTACATTGATCCTGAGTATCAACAGACAGGAATGTTGGGAGTGAAATCTGATATTTACTCACTTGGGATAATTTTCTTGCAAATTTTGACAGCAAGACCACCAATGGGATTAACACATCATGTTGGTAAATCAATTGAGAAGGGAACATTTGGTGAGATGTTGGATCCAAGATTGACAGATTGGCCAGTTGAAGAGGCTTTGGGATTTGCAGAGATGGCTATAAAGTGTGCTGAGTTAAGGAGGAAAGATAGACCTGATCTTGGTAAAGAGGTTATGCCAGAACTTAATAGGTTAAGAGAACTTGCTGAAAATAATGATAATCATTCATTGTTTAGTGGTTTTATTAGTCCTTCCACTCAGAGCCAAGTCTCTCTTCAGATGGTAAGTTTCTTTTAATAACTAGTCTTGTTTGGATAAACAACTTAATTCAACGATTATAGCATAAGCGTTTATTAAGTAAGTGCTTATGCATAAATTATTTCTATAACAAAAGATGAAGTAAAGTCAAACTGTTTTTATATTACCATAAGTTGTTTTTCGTAAGCTATCCTAAAGAGTTTATGGTCATCAGTTGTTTTCGTAAGTTCTCTAAAACATTCTTGCATGAGCACAGTTTTAATAAACATAAATATAGTTTATTGAGATAATATCAACATAACTTCAATAAGTACATTGCTGTCTTTTTAATTGTACTTTTACTTATAAACATTATAGACACTTCCCTCAATGTTTATGCAAGACTCAGATTCTTGCTAGAGGAGTATCTATAAATACAAACAATTAAAATAATTACGTTACTGTTCTCAATGTGGAACTAACTTCAAAAAATGGAGTATGGGAGGATTTTTCAGGGTTTTGGAAAATTCTTTAAATTCTTTCCCTTTCCCTTGGCAAGGGAAAAATTTACTAGAACTATTTCCTAGAACCCTCTCCTAAACAAATCTTAATGTATTTTGTAACTTTTATTTAATTATGACAACTAGACTGAAACACAATTCGAATCCCCTACAATGACGCAATTGTGAATGTTATTAAATGAAAATTGGAGGGCTCATATTTGAAGATGTATTTTAAAATTGATTCAGTGAAGTCATAATATGAGTCATCCGATCTTCAATCATGTGTAAAGATTGCTTGACTGCGTATCTTCTTAAGAAATTAGAACCCTTCTAGGTATGTGCTCATGCAAAGAACCACTCTTGTTTATGAGAACATTGAAGTTGTTGGCTGATGTGTTTTGTAGGATGGATCAAGTTCTCCACTTCCTTATTCTGGGGACAGCACAAGAAATACATCAAGCCCCCTATGATAGGTCAAGACAAGAACTATCCAAGTGTAAAGTATACTTAGGTTAATTGATATGTATGTATGTATTGTAATGTATATAGCATGCCTTCATTACTCAATTTGTGCATGTGAATTGATTTTATTTATTTTTTTCATTAATTTAGATTGCAAAAGCAATATAGTCATAGTCTAAGAATGTTCAGTCAAGTTACACCAAGTCTCTTTAGGGATTGACTGCCTGTATATTTGGGATATTTGAAGCCAACCATGTTACATTGTATGTTTGTTAACATACTATAACAGTAAAAAAAATGTACTATAGTTCTCTCCCTCCCTCTACATTTTTTAGATTAGGTTGGGGAATGAAAATAGAGACCGAATATCCACTTTGTGCCATTATGCTACAGACCTTATGGCAACCTGCTATGTTTGTGATGAAATAAATCATGATTAAATTAATATTTTTAAATTCTCCTTAGTATAAAGTAACAATAATTCCATGTAGAAGAATCAAAAAATAAATTAGCATACTAATATAATAATTTACATTCATAATAATCATGTAGAACGAAAATAGAGTTTTAATCACTGTTTTGACAGTGACAACTATATTTACATGTACTTATTGAGATATTTTAGACAGTGGTTTAATAAAGTGATATCATAATGAATTATAATTGGATAAATGTGTAACACCTTTTCATACCATCAATGCGGCATCCCATTGAAGTATTACAAATATAGTTTAAATTCTACTATATCTATAATATACATCACAAATTTTAAATATTTTTTAAGATATTTTTTAAACATTTATAAAATAAATTGGACTGAAAGTAATGCCTATTTGATCAAATCAATTATTCTGATCGTGTTTAGTTTTAAAATGAGTAATTCAGCAGCTCTGAATCCTCTAAATTGCCTGACATTTTTCAAATTTAAAGGACTTAAAATTCGGAATAAATAATATAGGACCAAAATGCATTCTAAAACTTTTTTTAATAAAATAACCTTTAAACCTAGTAGAAAAAAGGGTGAAAATAGAAGGAAAGACTGAAGTCAAGTCAACAGGCAACATAACTTATCGACTTTATTGTGAATTTGCGGTGAATCTCCTTAAAATATAAATTAAGGCTAAAAGAATATCAACCCTTTGGCCAAACAAAATATCAGCGCTCAGGGAGTTGCCTATAAGTCAGCATATAGTACAACAAAAGGAAAATTATAATTCTATCAAATAAATCGGATTGGCCAGCCTATATACACAGTTAGCCAAAAAAAGAGACATGGAACAAAATTCATAAGAAACTACATTACTGGTATACATTTGGCTCCATAGAAGAATCTTCATTTGGCTCCATAAAAGAATCTTCACTAACTCATCTGGGACTGGGTGTTGCAACTCTTGGTTGCTGTATTGTTGAACATAGCTAGTTTCTTCAGGCATAAGTTAATGTCAATCACGTAAAAACTCCGCGCTCGTGCAAATTATCCAGGTCAAAATCTTAGTAAGCTTCAATAGCTTCAACTCTGGGCTTGTTTTTGGGCCGACCACAACGTCTCACATCCTTACCTGATAAAAGTTCAAGGGCCTTTTCCAAGGTGATATCACCTGGCTTCATATTCTGTATACCAATTTAGAGGGGGGCAAGTCATGGAACATACCCAGTTAAGACTAATTGGTTATTAAATTGGTGCACATACAACTTTGTAAGTCATAAGTAGTGAACACAAGGGTGTTATTGGCCAAATTAAAATAAATAAAATAATTTTTTTTATCAGATGAAAGTGGTAATCAATTGAACTACTGTTTAGCACTAACATCACAGTTATTCATAGTTGGTCAAGATGGATCAGATGATAGAAAAATACACAACTCTCAAATTAATAAATTTCTGAAAGTATTGGATTGTCATGTTATCCCTGTCTCAGACCCTATTTCTCTCGCAAATTATCTCATCCCCACATTATAAATTTCTGAAAATATTTGGTTGTGTATGTTATCCTTATCTCAGACATTATAACCCTCACATATGGTCTCATCACCGCTCAGGAGTGCATGGTCTTAGACTATTTATCTATAGAGGGTATAAGTGCATGGATATACCAATGGCAAAATATTCATTTCAAATGATGTCGTCTATAATCAGTTGAGATTCCCTTATCTAGGATTATTTCCCTAACGTTAATCTAGTCATCTCTTGCTTCCTCTATTCATGCCATTGCTCTGGTTCTGCCCACATCATTCCCTCACTATCCAACCTTCATTATCCACGGCCTTTATAACAGATATAGCTCACTCTCAAACTGCATAATATATGACAGGAAAATCTTCCTCCTAATTGTCATCCCATGCAAACCTGCAAACAATGTATCTCATTACCCAGGTTAAACCCTAACCCCCCAACCCAACCCACTATATAACAGGCCTCATTTCATTTTCAGTCAAGGCTTTGGCCTGGCCGGTTTCCATGCCTATTTTCATCCAAGAATATGCTCCAAAAGAAAGGACATGAATTAAAGTTACAAAGACAGGAAGGAAATAAAATCTTGACATAAAGAATGAAACTACAATATTACCTTAGGAACAGATGCAATTGTATGTCGATGTCTAATAGAATAGCCAACCTTTGCAACCTTTAATATGACAGGCTGTCCATCCTTGGGATGCGTACCCTAATCAAGAAGAAAACATTAATAGTGAAATGACTAAAAAGCACCACACAGAGGGAGAGACAGAAGATTTATTAACTTCAGTGAGCAATAATTATATTTATACTAACAGTTAACATTTTGCAACCTGAAAATAAATAAAAAAATAAAAAATGTCCTTCATTTGATTGAAAGTTTGCCTTGTCCTTATCTGATTCATAAGATATTACTAAACCAAAATAGTCTTACAACACAACTATATATATCAAAAGTCCAACACAAAAAAACCAACTATTTCATCCTAAACTCAGCATTCAAAACTTGACCTGCAAAGTCAACACAATAAGTAGCTCAACTATAATTTAGAAACATACCAATGTCAATGGATATTGTAGCAATGCAAGTGCATCTTCAAGGGTGACAGAGTCCAAATCCTTGACCTGAAACAACCCAAAATCTATGACTTCTTTCCTTTTAATGGAAGGTATAATATAATAATTGGTCATACTCGCACAATTTGCTCTTTTACCCATGATCCTTGAAAACAGACAATGCATCAACCATACCAGTAATTGCACAAATGCGTGCACAGCAAACAAACTCAGGAGCCACATTCAAAAAGGGGAGAGGACTTCATGAACAATTGACAAAAACAACAGCCACACTATTCATCATAATCTTTGAATATAATTCTACCAAATTTGAAATTTCATTTCAACAATCAGGGTCGAGAAAAGATAATTTTAGACAAAAAAGATGATCCTTGTCACCCTGAAAAAAAAATGCCCCCCTTACTACATGACATCATCATCATTAATACAAATAGAAGATGACTCAAAAGATAGAGTATAGTTAAGCAACAATATAAACAGTAAAATAATAGCTAAATTTGGTTTGTAAAATTGAATCACTTTCGAGCTTACTTTCAATTATTATCAAGCAGACTGCATTACCATTTTTTGAAGTCGTTACACTCACATTCTCCTTTTTGTCAAGTAACAAGACTACATACTTGGACTGCAATTAATTTATACCAAGATGACCTCTCTAATTTCCACAAGTCTTACAAATTCCATCATTCAAGGAAATGTATATGTCTTGTAATAATATTAGAACACTGCATAATATGTGGGCATGCAAGAAATATGGGAGACAATTCTCCATGTCACAGATGCAAACTATTATAATTATAATACCTCACATTCATGGCCTAAAAAAAAAAAATAACAAATTGCCTCAAAAGAGTTGAAAATGCCAGTGTGACATACATGAGGAACAGAGACTCTTTTAGGTGTGTATCCCTTCTTGTCTTCTCCGAGCTGAACATAGACTCCATAAGGACCACTTTTCAAAAGGATCTGAGGGAGAAGAATTGCCAATTATAAACAATATTTAGCAGTCCAAACAAGTCAAATTACACCATTCAATTACAACTATTAAAACCTAGATTAAGCAAACCTTTTCATTTGAACCACTATTAAAACCTAGGAGTTTTGGTTCCTCCATCACAATGTTTAGATGAGGTGTCTCTTCCTCCTCCTCATCACCATACAATGTTTTAGCAATGTACCTGTTTTCAGCAATCACAAGTATCAGTCATAATGGATATATTTGTAATTTCCAACAAAGAAGTATTTTACAATGCAAAAAATGCAGTAATGAGCGCAAGAAAAATATAAGTTTCGAAATTAACATAAGCATATCCCCTATTTCAAGAGAACATAAACTATTGCATACATAACATATCTAATGTCCATATCGTTTTAGGTGTAATGGAATATAATAAATGAATGCTTTAAATCACCAAAAAATACTAATTAATGCATTAGCATAAAAAGCAATCAGTTCAAAACAGAGGTTTCACCAAACAAAAGTAGCATGTAGGATCAAAGTTATGCTTACAATACATGACTGCTCATAAGAAAAGCATAGTAGCAAGTAGCAACAACAAAAGCATTTTCCAAAGCTCTGTTATATGCATCAAATGACACAATAATGTCCTTTTGGGAATCATGTATTTAAAATTAAACCCTTTTAAATAGATTGGCTTGGCCTGTAGTTTTATTGACATTTACTTCAATTGAACGATTATCCATCTACCTTCTAAATAACTTGTCGTGGCCTATAGGCTGTAATTTTATTGGCCTCTACTTCTATTGGACAATTCTCCTTCTACTCTATACTCCTTAACAGGCCTCCACATTTCTTCACTCTTCTCAACATAAACCCAAATCACAGGCGAGATTCTATAATTTTTTTGTAAAAGGTATTTGTATTTTTTGTTTTCAGTTTGTTTTGGTCTGTTCCATTCGATGTTAAATGTTTTGCTATGCTGTTTTCTTGTCCAGATTTTGATGTGCTGTTTTCATGACAAAAAATTCTTCTCATCAAGTTTAATGGCGACTCTGTTTTCAGAGGATTGGATTGGATTTTAGGTAGGATCTTACAATACAATCAGTGTCACGATCCTCTACGTTACAATTTCCTCCCTCCTGATGCTACGTATGATTTTGAATTTGACAACATTGCATGTTATTTTGTATGATAGACCCAAGATACTTGAATCATATGACTTGTGGTATGGTTTGACTTCCAATTTTCACACAGCTAAAAGCTAGAGTTAGTGTTCTTGCTAATCTAGTAAAGTAACATTACAATTCATTTACTCTTCTACTTCTACTTAAATGAAAAGTACCTGCTACTGGACCCTCTGACTATTTAAGTTGGACCTCAGTATTTATTAGTATCATAAGAATCAAACTGTTCAGAAACTATGATTTCTTTGCATTGAAAGGGAAAACATAATTAACCACCACCATTCTTTTTCCAAATGTGTAAAGAAACATACAAGTTCAGCATTTTCACACAACAGTAAAGCTATAACTTAGAACTTACTAAACAAATATGTAGTATAATACTTACTTGCACCTCGGATGTTGATCACAGCCTATAAAGTAGCCAGCACCAAATCTACTTACTTTAAATATCAGTGTGCCTTCCATACAACTGAAACAAGTCAAATCAAAATTTATCAAGAGAACATCTGACAAACAAATCGGCTATATAACGAATGCAATCAACACATCAATTTCTACACACACAAAAATGAGCATAATCACATTGACAGCACAAAATTCACCTCAGTATAACTACAACATTACAAGATGAGTTCATCTAGTTTATGTTCCTCAGGGTCAACAAATACCATTTACTGTGGATTTAAAACAGTAGTGGATGATGGAAAGCCAACAATGTTTCATAACCAATAAGTATTTAAATTCTTAAACTTAACACTTTGACAGCAGGGTACACACACCTATCTTGTTATTATCTCTTTTACCGCAAAAGTGTGGCAAAATTAGACATAACATGATTGCATTGTGAGGGTGTGGCACACTAATGAAGCTTTATATCGAAGCCCACTGTTAGAAATGGCATGCCACGAGTCCATCTATATCTAAAAACAACTCGAAGAAGAAGCCAAATAATACGGCCCAAAATAGTTATCCAAGTTATTCTTGTTACATGCACCACCATTCAATCCCCATCTAGCGGTTCGAATTTGAATCTCACAGAAGGCAAAAATTCATGTGGAGGGGTGAGAAGACCATGAGTAACAGTTATACTATAGCTCAGCCCTGTGGTCAACATTGAACCTAGTGGAGAAGTCTGACTGGGCTGAACAACCATAATTGATGCCCGTGGACTTGTCACCCCCTAAGTGAGTTTTTTTCTTGTGTGCGATTCGAACCATGTACCTCGAGCTTAAGTACATCGATTCTTAGAATCTTACTACTAGTTGAGCTATACCAATTTTATGTTGAGCTTAAAGTCAACTTTACTGTCAAGACTGCAAGTGGCGAGAATTAAACTCTTTAATTTCCAGAAAGATACAAGAAATATGCTCCAATTATATACACCAACAAGTGGAAAAGATTGGCAATGTGACTTCTTTCCTTCTCACAAAACTAGTGGTAAATCTAGAGGGAAAAGCCACACTACAAAAATCCAAAAAAAAAAATTCCAAAAAGAAATAGTTACAAAACAGAGTAAGAAACATTATGAGGCCTACAAACCTCCATCATGTACATGATATTCAATTATTTCCACCCATAATAAGACATAACTTACCTTGGACACACCCTGCTCTTATCTGGAAGAGAACCAAATAAATAATCCACAAATTTTTTTTCTAGCATCTTCTCAACCTGTAAGTATAAAAATCATTTCATGAGTACATAAGTTAAAAAAATATGCTACACGTTTTGTTTCGATGCTATCATAGTCACTAACAGCATATGCCAACATACAAATACAATTTGAGAACTGAAAACGCCAAGCATTGAGCAAAGAAGAGAAAAGTCACACCTGATGAATATGAACATTAGAAGTGCGCTCACAATATGATTTAAACCGCGTCCAATAATCTCCAAGGAGGCCTTTCCATTTGGTTATTCCAGCAGAAACATTATCAAGCTGAATAAAAAATGATAGATATTTTTTATGAAAAAAAAAGTGGTAGGCAAATAGCAATGACCAACTAGCTCAGAAAGTAGGCCAAGAAATCAACTTAAAAATGTGGGGAAAG
>NC_021163.2:59015006-59030337 GCF_000331145.2 Cicer arietinum
GGAAAGAGTTAATAAATTTTTAAATACCAAACAAAATTAGTAAGCCATCTTGCGTCGCATTACATTACAATTCCCAGGAATGCAGTCCCTAGAAACACAATTAACTCCCAAGTACAATATATATTTTTGGTAATTACATAATACTCCTAGGAATATTTAAAAAATCATTTTAGTTCAAAATAAAATATTCAAAGAAAAAAAAGTGATAAAATAAGGTGTAAGAAGAAAGCTATAGTTGGTTGAGTTTTAAAATAATCTTTATTGGCATGAGAATGCAAGATTCCAACCCTTCACGGGATGGAAAAAGAGGGAAAGCCCGAGTATCGATGATAGATTTCTGGGAATCCATGACTAAAATAGATTTCTGGGAATCCATGACTAAAATAGATTTCTGGGAATTGATGATATCGGGGACTATTTTTCCAAAATGTGTAACGGATATAATTAATATTATCAAGCTCGCTTCCCTAGGAATGCTTTTTAATACCTTGAAAGAAATATGATCTAAAATAAATTGCAGAGAACACATGAGGAGGGGACACAATCATAGTAGATACCTCAGTTTCCATATCAGCAGTGAAACTGTAGTCTGTGACCTCTGAAAAATGATGTGACAGAAAAGCTGAAACCTAAATATCACCAAAAAAAACAGCATAAAACTCATCATAAATCACAACATGTCTCACTTCTACAAAGCAAAAGATAACTGAAATGAACAAGCTTATCATGAATTAAGTCGTTTACAATATGAAACCAAAAAGGACTCGTCTATTTAAATTCATAATAATTATCCCATTCTCCCCTGTATATCATAAGCAAAAGAAATTTGTGGGGTGTTAAATATAAAAAAGCTCATTGATGAGGAAGAGAAATTATTGCTCAATAAGAATAAGGAGGAACGCATATATAATTTTGAGTAGTTCAAATGTCATTTCCCAACAATTATGGAAATCAGGGAAGCAGATGATAACGATTCAAACTGGCTTGATTCGTATTTCTTTTATGGGTCCAATAGAAGTCAACATATAAATAATATTGCCGCACAATACAATAAAGGTAACAGGAGAAATGTTCCCACAGCAATGATCAATCAAATAAATAAATATAACAGAATTTATCTAATTCTAAAATGTATGAACAATAGGAGGAAAAACTGGAGACAATGGTAAAAAGAGCAAATAACCAATTGTATATGATAAACTGCATTTATTATTGATTATCAGAATTCAAAGAAATATATCTGTGAACGTGTATAAATGTTGTAGCTTGGTATTAAAGGCTCTATATGCATAGCAAGGGAAAAACTAGAGAAAGAGAAGATATAAATCAGTTGATTCCAAAACTTCAAGCTATTAAAAGCAAGACTGGCAACATTTGCAGTTTTCTTTTGCAGCATATTAATAACGAAATACAGCAATAGTACTTTCACCCCAACAAACAATAAATTCAAAAATTCAAACCTAGAGCTTACCATACGACCACGAAATTCTGGAGAAAGAACACGGCTTTTTACTGTCACATAGTTCCTATCCTGAAGCAACAAACAATTGTGGACTAAGAATTCTTTCAAACAGAGATTTAAAGGTTAACCCATGCAATGCCATAAAGTTTATGTGCAAGATGAAGTAAACATGTTGAAATAAAGAGAGTGAAAATGTAGCAACAAGCAAATTCCACAAGGAGACACTAAATTCAGTTTTAGGGAAGGAGGATATGAAAGGTAAAATCTATGATATACAAAGCAGTTCAGTTCACTTGGAAAATTATTGTTCCAATGGACAACTACAAATGTGTCACGACTCAACAAAGACTAAATTGGAAGTCACAAACTATGACATGTATGAGTTGATTGATAAGTTGCTATTTGTTACTTTATTATATTATGCATGACAGACATCATAATGTCATATGATTCATTTGGCCAACCTTGGCTAGTGGGAATAGACTTTGGTTGTGTCTGGTAATATATCCTGAAGGTTTCTCGTATGTCCAGGTGCTTCAGTTTTGCCTGGAACTTCAACCTCATGAAGCATTGAAACCAATGTGTTCTATTATGCAAAATACTAACTTCTGGTTACCATAAAAACTACACTTGTAGCTCTAATCAACCACTTCTTAAGATCGACAGCTATCTTACAATTTCTCAAAAGGATGAAGACAGTAAGCAACAGTTCTTTGCTTATACAGTTTCCAGTGTGTAAGAGAATAATAAATTCTAAACAAGGCTTTAATTACGTAAGTTTACTGAACAGCTGTCAATTAGTTATTATGTTTCTTTCTTTCAGCTTTAAGCATTTAATTTATTATTTAATCTGTATAAATATTCTAGAAAATAGTCATCTTGCAATGTGCTATACCGCTCTAGTGTTTTTAGGGTCATCCACTTTGCTATCCTAAATTGACAACTATGATGGAAAAGAAGCCAAAAGAATAAGGCGATGGGTAACAAACCCACCCATTTTCATAACCAATGAAGATACATAAAACTGATCAAACTGATCGAGCAGCATCACGCTCCACTTTCTCTTAATTTTCTCCACTACCATCCAGACAACTTCCATATCCGAAAAACTAATCCAAAAACCTTATATTCATATCTTGTGACCTTCCTTTTCCAATGAACAGACAATTTTTAGCATATTTCTCTTTATATGCTATCTGTTCTCTTTTCTTTCTCAGTCTCTTTCTCAGTCTCTACTTCCTGTTCTCTGTCCTTTCATCCTTGTTATATCCTTCTTCTTACTCTAATAAATCTCATTCATTTCAATTCCATTTGCATTTTTGTTATACTTGTTGAAGTTGTGAGATTTTAGAGAAAACGAGAGAAAATAATAAAGGTTTGAATATTATTGATAATAGTTTTATGTTGACTTGATTATAAAAGATTCAATACTAATCTCTATTTATAGAGAAACATAGACTCAATCATAAATCAGAAACAAATCATAATAATAATGAGAGATATTCTAAGATATCTCTATGATTATAAATTGATCCTAATAAATAATTTAAGATACTCTAATATAATAAAAAAAATATTATAAGATATTTTCTAATATTCTAACACTCCCCCTCAAGCTAAAGCTTACTAAGTTTTAGCTTGTTACAAGAAAATAATGTTTTTGCTCCGTAAAATAATAAAAAAAGATGGAAAGGCAACTCGAGAATATAGGTGAAGTCAGAGAGAATTGCTATAAATACAGCCTAGCCAGATAGCTGGAATGATCATCAGCCTGGGAGAAATTCATGGCAAGCAATTGAACAAAGCAAGGTCCGTTCTTCTAAAAACTGCATTTGGAAGCTTCAAACCAATAATATTGAAGAGGTGTGCTTCAAGGAGAGAAAGGAAAGGTCAGTACATCTAGGACAAAGATAGGGCCAATGCATCTGAGACAAATTGCCATGCTAAAGAGTGAGTCATGAAAATAAAAGACATTGTCAGAATGATTATCAATGGAAAAAGAAGTCATCACTAATCTGATTCATTTGTGGAAAAAGGGACACCACTGGAATGATCGTTGGTGGGAATAGAAGCCACTATTATAATCTATTAGTAAGAACTAAATTGCATGACAAACACAGAAGAAGAAGTAGCGTGACTCTAATGAAATGGAACCATGATCGATTAACGGAGTGAGAAAATGCGTCCAAAACAGAAGAGATAACGGTTGTTTGAACAATAACACATATTTCCGTTGATCAAAATTGGAAATCAAGGGCAAATTTGGAAGCGTGAGGTCGATGTGAGTTCAACAAAAAAAGCCACGTCTAAAGGCTGCCGGACGCGCCGTCACGCGCAGTGAAGAGAGGCAGCGCGTGGATCTGACGTGCGGTGGACGGTGAGGCGCGTGCGGTGGCTTTCTGCAGTGCGCTTTGAGGTGTGAGCCGATCTGAAAGAGGCAAAGCTGATGAAGTGGTCGTTTGCCGGAAAAATCGTTGGAAACAGTGGCAGTGAAAGCGGCAATAACGAGCTGAATGGAAAAGGAATGATCAAGTTGAAAAAGAGAAACTGTGATTATATATTCCCAAACTGTTGGGAACTCGACAACGGAATAGAGGCGAGATCGTTCAAGGAGGATCGAAATAGGCTCTGATACCATGTTGAAGTTGTGGGATTTTAGAGAAAACAAGGAGAGAAAATAATAAGGGTTTGAATACTATTGATAATAGTTTTATGCTGACATGATTACAAAAGATTCGATATTAATCTCTATCTATAGAGAAACATAGACTCAATCATAAATCAGGAATAAATCATAATAATAATGAGAGATATTCTAAGATATCTCTATGATTATAAATTGATACTAATAAATAATTTAAGATACTCTAATATAATATAAAAGATATTATAAGATATTTTCTGATATTCTAACAATACTTATGGTTACCCACGCCATGATGTACTGACACCAAGCCAATCTCAAAGAAAAAAGTGAACTACACCCAATTACATTTGTGAATTGTGAGGGATGCTGAGTTTTCTACTTTTCATAAATATATTGGTCAATGAATTAGCAGTTGTTCCTGCGATATTGGAGTGGGGAATAGCCATAGTTGACGCATCGAATGCTATTGCAATAAGACTTGATGAAGGTGGGATCTATCTCGTGTCTGGCATTGCATGGTTCCATCCTGCAAGGCCAAATCATTTTCTTCAAGTTCACCCTCCTCATCATAAATGATCTGCTTGTCCCGAAATGAACCTTCCCAATAGGGAAATCCCAATTCATTGGACCCTAGGTTTCTTTAAGGAATGATATTTCTAATGTTATTCACTTATTTGGGGATTCTCTATCCCTGCTATCAAATACTGTTACAATTCACGCACTGTTTTTCTGTTTTTTTCTCCAATTCTCTTCTATTTTCCCTCAGCTGTTTTTTACCCTACTTTTGAATATAGTTATATTTTTATTATTATAGCTGTCATGCTTCAGTCATAGACCACAATACCCGCCATCCCCCATATTTATATGTTAGATTTTTGACTAGCCACCCAGAAACACAATCTGCTATTAGTAATTGATGAAAATATATTTATGATCTTTGTATTTATTACAAATCACATGATGTAAATAGGGATAGTATCTCCAATAATTATTTTTGTATTTAAAGCCTCGAGCCTATACAAAATTGACTTTGTTGGGTAGTTCATGCATACGGTTTCACCATGTCTCTTTCATTTTCTCTCATTCAACATAGTATCTAGAGCCTATTGAGAGACAACCCTATACCACGATTACCCAGGAGGACCCATTGTCCTTTGGTGAGAATTTTTTTTGGTGAACTATGTCCCAATTCCGGTTTACCCCCTTCTTCATCGTTATTTTATTTTTCAGTAAATCAGTCGCTACACTGTTCATTGCGCAGTACTGTTCATCGCAAAAAAAAAAAAAAAAAAACTTTTTTTGCCTCTTTCGCTACAGGTTTTAGGTTGCTTACAGATTTTGGCTACTTATGAAGATTTTCTTCGGAGGATAGAGTATTGCCAAAACTCCAGTTCCACTATTTCGACCGCACAAAGTGGTAAGTCACCTATTTGCATTTTACCTTCTCTTAGTCCATGGATTCTCAATTTTGGTGCATCTGACAACATTACTAGTAATAAGGCTTTCTTCTCCTCTCTTGCTACTTTTGGTAATTTACTTAGGGTAGTTTCACCAATGGTTCTGTAACACAGTCCCGAGGGATTCACATTGTCCAAATCCTCCTTTCACTGTCAGTTACATTTGTCCTTTATGTACCTGGATGCCTATTTAATTTAATTTCTATCAGTCAATTAACTTGTTCTCATGATTGTGTTGTCAATTATACTAATTGCAATGTTACTTTGCAAGATAGAATATCAGGACGACAAAGTAATGTCACTTAGGGAAACACACTCGTAGTCATTTCCCTGATCGAACCAATAAACAAGCTCCATCTCTTTTTGCTTTAGTTCACTCAGATGTTTGGTGTCCTTCTCGTACTATTTCCACTCTTGAATCTAGATATTTGTTACTTTTATCGATGTTTTTCTCGTTGTACATGGTTATTTTTAATGAAAAATAGGTCTGAATTGTTTTTTATTATTGAACAATTATATGAGGAAATTAAAACTCAATTTGGTGTATCCATTTGCACTTTGCGCAGTGATAACGCCCGTGAATATTTGTCCCATCAATTTCAAAATTTTATGGTCTCTATCGGCATTCTTCATCAAACATCTTGTGCCCATACACCTCAACAAAATGGGGTAGCCGAAACCAATAATCTGCATCTTATTGAAACCACTCGTACTCTCCTTCTTCATGGTAATGTACCATCTCGTTGTTGGGGCGATGTTCTAACCGCATGCTACCTTATAAACTACATGCCTTCGTTTGTCATTGATAACAAAATCCCTCACTCGATCCTCTTCCCTCATACCCCTCTTCACTCACTTCCTCCTCATGTCGTCGGGTCTACATGTTTTGTCCACAATCTCACTCCTGGTCTTAACAAACTTTCAGGTTGATCACTAAAATGTGTCTTTTTTGGTTACCAAAGGTTATTGTTGTTATTCTCATACTTTTCAACGATATCTCATATCGGTTGATTTCACATTTTTTGAGTCTGTTACATACTACTAGTCGTTTCCTGACCCTTCGTCTACAACCATTCTTATGGACCTACCAGAGTCTGTTTCACCTTCTCTTTTACCACCAGATTCTATTACGTATGTCTCACATGAGACACCTCCGATGGCCCCTCCCATTGTTCCACTTGAGACTCATCATGTGGATCCTCCAATTGTACAAACTCTTCAGACATACCGTCGTCGTCAACCACCATTGATTGTGCATATCCTTACACTTTTTCTTGATACTAAGGTCATTTCAAACGCTCATTCGCCACCACCTCTCCTTTATTGGATTTGACTCTTAATATTCCTATTGCTAATCGTAAAGGAATACGCCTTACTCGTAACACATCCCCTCGTTACATTGGTTTGAGTTGGTCTTAATGGTAAGATTGATCACTTTAAAGCTCGTTTGGTAGCAAAAAGATACACTCAAATTTTTGACCTCGATTACAATGTACTTTCTCACATGTGGCTAAGATGGTCTCTGTTAGACTACCCCTCTCTATTGCAGCCATCAGACATTGGTCTTTGCACCAACTTGACATTAAAAACAGCATTTTTGCATGGTGACCTTGAAGAACAAGTGATATTGTCATAATTGGTAGTAATCAATAGAGCATACTCCAGTTGAAACAACATCTATATCATCAGTTTCAAACTAAAGATCTAGGCAAACTCTGCTACTTCTTGGGTATTGAGGTAGCCAAATCTAATGATGGCTTAGTAAATTCACAAAGGAAATATGTCATGGATATTCCTGAAGAGACAGATTTATTGAATACCAAACCAGTTGATACTCATATGGATCCAAATATCAAACTTTTACCTAATCATGGGGTGTCATTTTCAGATTTAGGGAGATACAGAAGATTGGTTGGTAAATTAAACTACCTCACAGTCACCCGTCCAGACATTTCTTTTGCAGTCAGTGTGATAAACCAATTATTAAACTCTCCTGTCAGGAACACTGGGATGTTGTGATACGAATTTTGAAATACATTAAAGGTGCTTTAGGAAAAAGTCTAATTTATTAAAATAGAGGACATACTCAGATAGTTGATTATTCAGATGCCGATTGGGCAGGCTCACCCATTGATAGGCGATTCATCTTTTGGGTATTGTGTACTTGTTGGAGAAAACTTGATATCCTGGAAGAGTAAGAAATAAAGTGTAGTTGTAACATCTAGCACTGAAGCTAAATATAGGTTATGGCCTTAGTGGTTTGTGAGCTCATTTGGTTGAAACAGTTACTCAAAGAACTTCAATTTGAAGAAGCAACACATATGACATTAATCTGTGATAATCAAGCAGCATTGCACCTTGCCTCCAATCCGGTTTTTCAAGAGATGATCAAGCATATTGAGATAGATTGTCACTTTGTGAGAGAGAAGATCGAATCAGGCGACATCACCACTAGCTTTCTTAATTCTAATGATCAATTGGTAGATGTATTCACTAAGTCCTTGAGAGGTCTTTGAATCAATTATATATGTAACAAGTTTGGTGCATATGATTTATATGCTCTAACTTGAGGGGGAGTGTTGAAAATATATTTATGATCTTTGTATTTATTACATATCACATCATATCATGTAAATAGGGAGAGTATCCTATATTTATTTTTATATTTATTGTCTTGATCCTATATAAAACCGACTCTGTTGTGTAGTTTCGGCACAGGGTTTGACCATATGTTTCTCTCTTTTTTTTCATTCAATAGTAACATTGATAGTCAACAATAATTGTGAATCAAATGAACAAGCAAATGTTACAGCTTAATAAGTCAACACATAGGAACTGCAATGGAATGAGATAGACACTTCGATTAATTGAGCCCCTACAAGTTTCTGAGTTGATGCGGTGTGAAATAGAGTAGAGGAGCAAAGCCATGGGTTGGTTTGGGAAGGGGGTTATGGAGAGAAGGGGAGGGAGGGGTTGTTTTTCTTTTTGAAATTAAACAATTAATAAAATATTTCTAAGAACGAAAGAAGTGTGATTGAAATGTTATATGATCATATACCATGTCCTTTTAATTTTTTTTTAAATCTCAAATATATATTAAATATAGACTTACACCTCCAAAATCCTCCTCCCAAGCAGCCCTAAGGCTCCATTAAGGAGTTTGGAGGGGAGGGGAGGGGAGGAAAATATTTAGAAATCTTCACCTTATTTGAGTGTTTTTGAATGAGGGGAAAGCATATGACTAATACATTTTTAATCTTAAGATTTATTATAGAGAGATGAAAAGGATTTGAAGAAATTATCTAAGTCCCTCCAGAACCCTCCTCCAATACATTTTTTTAGTTCCCTCAGTTTAGGAAGATTTTTAAGCGATTGAGTTCTTCAAAAGACTTCAGCTTAATCAAAAATGTGAATAACGTACATATTTATCTTTGATCACGACTTGTAACTTAAATTGTTTGCCTTGATGTGATATAAGAAAGAAAACACATGGTATGGTTATGACATTAGACTGTCCCCGAGTCACATACCTGTAAGACTTTTAATGTGCTTGCATATGTTGAAGGTCTTCCAATCCCAAGCTCTTCCAGCTTCTTAACCTATGACATTCAAATAGCAAAAGAAAAATCCTTAAAAAGAGAAAACAATGGACAAAGTGCAAAAGAAATGAAAGCTCTCTATATCCTCCTTGCCAGCACAGTATATATTTTGAAGAGTGGAGATCATGTTGAACTCAATATGTGGCATTGACAATAAATCAATTTATTTCAGATAACCTATAAGATAATTAATTTAAATTGTAAATAAATCATAAATAAATTTGTTTCCATACATAGAGTTCATCAGGAAGTGGAGAAACGAGTTCATTGTAACAAAACCCTGAATGTAACCTGTCTGTGCACCTAGGTAGTCAATAGCGCCGGTTCGCGGCGGGATCGCGCCGGAGCGGCGCGGTGAAGGACATGGTCGCGGCGGCGCAGTGTGTCGCGGGGAAAGAAGAGATCGCGCGCGATCTGGGCCGGGTCGCGTTCCGGGTCGTGGGTTCTCAAACCCTAGAAAACATAAATTTTTTTAAACTTTTTTTTTCCTTGAAAAACCAATTTTGCCCTTAAATTTTTAAAATGTTTTAAGGGTAATTTTGGTATTGTCCTTCAAATTTTAGAGTTAGTTGTCTCCTTCCTCAGCCGTTTCGTCTTCTCACTGCCGTTTCATCGTCCGTTTTGTCTCCTCTGCGTTCGTCCTTCCTCGTCGTTCCTCTGCATTCGTTCCTCTTCGCTTGTTCGTCTTCCTCACTCGTTCGTTCCTCTGCGCCGTTCCTGTTCGTCATGGGTTCTCTTCCTCTTACTTCTTTCTCTGTTCTGTTTTGACTTCTTTCTCTTTTTACTTCTTTCTCTGTTCTGTTCCTATGTCCCATCCTGGTTTTACTCCTTTTTTTTTTTAATTTAATTTTCTTTTCTTTTTACTTCTTTCTCTTTCTCTATGTCTTTAATTTTTTTGTTACTTCTTTTTTTCTGTTTTTATTTTATTTTATTTTTTTTAACTTTAGTTCTTTCTTCTGTTTCATTTTTTTAATTTATTTTTTTGTTACTTCCTTTTTTCTTGTTTTTTTCTTTCTGTTTTTATTTTAATTTAATTTTTTTATCTTTTGTTACTTAGTTAATTCTTTCTATTTCTTTTATTTAATTTACTTTTTTTGTTACTTTTTTATTTTTATTTTTTCTTTCTGTTTTGTTTTTTAATTTATGAATGTTTATATTTTTGTTACTAATAATGAATGTTTATGAGTTTGAATATTGTTTTATTATGCATGTTTATATAGTATTATTCATATAATTTGTTCAAAAAATCCCGGTATCCCGCAACCCGCTATCCCGGTTTCCGGGGTTGGCCGCGACACGCCGCTATCTGGGATTGACTACCTAGCTGTGCACAAGCCGACAGCACAGGTTACAAAGTTTGAGGAACTGACACTAGTTAACAGCTAACAAGAAGATTAATAAGTTTAAAACAGTATCTCATGCTCAAAATGAGAGGGGTGAGGATTTTAAAAAGGCAGGCAAAGGGCTTATAATTTTAAGTTGCATTCTGCACAATGAAAGCGTAGCACCAGCTGAAATCAGTGTCATCATGGTCTATAGCACTCTTAAGCATAACGAAAGGCACAAAATGACTTACCAATGATGCTTCGGAGTAACGTGGTGGTGGTTGTGTATGGTGCTGACTCAGCTCAGTTTGAACAAGATGTAACTGATCCTCTGTCTATATAATAAAAGCCAATGAAAGGCAAGGTATTACATAATTTATGTCATCAATAAATTCTGAAGCATAAATGAAGAGTAATTATGTCAAAAAAGAAAGCAATCAGTAATCAGTCCTAATCTGCCAATGTTGCAAGTCCATATGTTGCTGATATGTACAACTTTCTGAACCATAAATGGGAATTCACAGATTGAAAATACAAAAAAGATACATAAACCAAGCATAAGGCAAGGTAAGAACAATTAGCAAAATGGATGGGCAACTTGCAGAGGCATAAACGCATTCCTGAGCCTCCTCCATAAACCAGTAAAGTTGATATTTGACATGCAATTAAGTCCCCCAATAACCTATTGACTAAGTGATCAAAGTTCAATAATAGCTATCCCATTCTATCAAATAAAGTTTAATTCCCGCACAAGGTAAAACGGACCCCTACATAGACAGACTTTAAATCCAAAGGGCTATTGCATGAGAAAGTTTAGACGCAAATTTTTTATCTAGACTCCATCTAAAGGAATTTAAAGTCTATTAGACGCAAAGGGCTATTAATTTTCAGAAATATTACCTTTAAGGAATTTAGAACCTCAAAAGCTTGATCATGATTTGATCCATCACTGTCTTTATCTTGTCCAGCTTCAGTGTCAATGTCCTAGGAGTGAAAAAGAACTTACGTAAGTTGGGAACATCAGTTTTACTGTCCTACTTTTGTAAAGGTACATGCAGCTGCAGGCATTCTCTACTTTTGTTTAAATTGATGGAGATACAAAACAAAACTTGGACCTTCACCTCCAACTAAGTGCTTAAACATTTTGAAGCACTGTTACTTAATAGGAACATAGAAGTTGTTCGGTAAAAGAAAAAAATTATGTCAATCTCATAAATACACAAGAAAGTAACAAGTTCAAATTGAATCTAATGTGAACCACATTGAATCCTGTAAGTATCAGTTATCAAGCAATACACAGTTATACACAACACAATATAGTACATCTCTGAACTTCAATATAAGTTTTTATTTGGATATATAAATTCTAGAGTAACTTCAGCATAAATATAGCAAGCAGCATGAAAAATATTTGCAAAACATTTAAGCTCCAATATTAGATATTATGCTCAAGGTGAAAACATGATTTTGGATAGCTATTGAAAAATTTGACGCATATAGCAGCACTTCAAAATTTAATTCTACACACGCTTTAAATTTGAAATTCGTTGGTAATAGATATTTGCCCAGTAGCAACTAATTGGTAGATAAACTTAAAATTATACTATTAGTCTATCAATAACAATAATAGCAACAACAACTAATTTGATGGAAATTCACAATTATCACAATGACAACAACAATAATAATAATAATAATAATAATAATAATAATAATAATAATAATAATAATAATAAAAAAATAAAAAATACAAACAAATGAAACTCGTTGTTTGTAAAGCACAATCACTGGTATATGAACAATTACAAACCATCAAAAGGCTAAATAACATCGTCTCACAATATAACTTTTTCTGCAAAAACTAACCATACCTTAAAAACTGCCCGGTATCCAGGAAAATCAACCTTTGAGCTAACAGACCGTAACATAATAGACTGATCAGCATTTCCAATATCAAGTAGTATCTGGAATCAGAAGGACAGTAGGAAACATATCTGGTCAAGAATAATAATATCTGATTGAAGCACGTGAACTTTATTATGAACACAAATGATATTTCAAGATCATATATTATGTTTTAATGATCTTTATGTACGACATGGACAGAATTTAACCTGAAAAGATGATTAGGCAAAATGAATTTACCAAAAAAAAATTATTTAAAAGTTCCATACAACAGAAGAAATTGATCACTATAAAGAATAAAGATGAGTGTTAGAGAGGGGGAGATGGAAACTACCACAACCATCAGATCAAAGAACCCAAGATGGGTAACAAAAATAAACTGTTTGGATGAATCAGTTTCTCTTAACTAATTTCAGAGGTTTTGGCTAGTACAAAGAGGCTAATTTTGAGGTATGTTCTGTCCTTTAGTGTTTGTGGCTGGAAAGGGATCCTAGTATTTTGAAGGGCACTTGTTTAACTCTACACTTTATTTGAGACAAGTTTATCTTTATAGCCACCCTTTATGTGTTCTGTTCATGGTGTATTTAGCGCCAGTGGTGTTTTCAGACATGAACAGAGAGATCAGCATGCTTTGTTACATGTTCCAATTTTGCACGTTGTTTTGCTTCCTTTTTTTGGGAGGATGTCTTATCCTCTTTCTTTATACTTCTCTCTTAATAAAAATCTTTTACCATCTAAAAAAGTTGCATTTCGGTGAAAGTTTGAATTCTAAATCAATCGTCCAAGCAAAAACTAAATAAAAAAACAGCTAGTAAAAAATATATGGAAATTTTGTATTCTAACCTTCTCAAGAATAGCTGGTTCCATCTGACATGAAACTGTTCTTGTCCAAATAAGTGTGTATAGCTTCAAGGATTCTTCATCTAGTACCCCAGCAAGTGTTGCTGACAAGTCATCAAAAAGTAATATTGTAAGCTGTGGCCCTTGGTTCATATTGAAGTAAAATATTTATGAAAGAAGCATGTATCATATTACATGGTAACTTGCGTATGTCAGTCGGTCTAATGGCTTCATGGGCTTCTTGTGCATTTTTCACCTTTTTAAAATACTTTGGTGGAGTTTGTGCAGCAAAGTTTTGTCCATACCTGCACCCAGTAAATTTAAACCACAAGAAAAATTAAAACTTGCTTAAACCACAAAATAAGCATTCAAATTAAAATAAAAATAATAATTCAACTTCAGACAAAATTGCATGGGAAAAAGAAACAAAAAATGCTCTAAACGTAGATAGAACAGAACTACACTTTTGATCCCCAGCCCAATCCATTTTCTTACATCCCAATTATGCATATAAATAATTCTCTTGAGTTTCATTTTCTTTTAAGTATATTTTCACAGTTGTTAGACTATAGGGAAATAATGTTTGGCCAATAGTTGGGCATATTGAAACCCCTTTATGTGAAATTAAACCCTAAAAACAAAATGTGCTATTTGTCTAAAACGCATGCAGCCTCTTCTCTCTTATTTTTGCAACCCACCGCTGCACTGGGGTAAAAGGGGCATATCACATCTAAGTCCAAGTAGCAGCTGCGACAGACCGATTTTGGTGCAATTTGCAGCTGCGGTAGCTACTCCTGCAAAACGCAACTCATTGGACTGTTGCGCCACAATAGAGCTCACCACCGCACAACTGCCCACAACAGCACCGCTTTTGACAAAACATAGTGTGTATGCCTGTTGGCAAAATGTAATTTTTACGCAAAAAAAGTAAAAAGCATGAAGAATCTGTATAAGCAAAATAGCTTCTTGTATGCACATACTGATAAACTGATAATATATTTGGTAGAAATGATGCTCTGATTGCAAGCATGTGCAGAAATAAGAATGGAGATGTGCACATCACCTTTCAATGATCAGGGAGCGAATATTGGCAACAGCTTCCTCAGAAATCTAAGAAATAAAACTCCAAGTGTTAAAAATAGAAACTATCATCCACAAACAAAATTGTTGGATTTACAGAAAGAAACTCTAAACAAATATATCATCCACATGTGTGAACCCACGAGTAAAAATCAAATTGAAATCTAGTATGAAACATAACAAATTAGTGGTCGCATTTAAGTAGCCAAGATTCATGACATAATTAATATAGAAAAACAGTGATAAATACGGTAAATAGTTGTAGTTATACATAAGAGGGGGATTTATTTTGAGATGACATGGTCAACTTCAGTGCACAATTAATGATATATGATATTTATATACAATGAACAAAGAGTAGTTCACAACATTTCAGCATAATCATGCAACCAAAGTGATACCTACATGGAGTCCATCAGTTCTGATGTATGTTATTAATCCCACTGATATACCATTAGGCAGTTCAACTCCCTCGTAGAGTTTCTGAGCAAGCTGTATTCATAATTTAATAGAGATTAATGATAATGTAATTCTAGAAAATCTAAAGTGTAAATATGATTAAATCATAATTCCACAAGAAACAGATATTGTTCATTACATCCAAGGTTATGTAAAGTAGGGAAATAAGATAGGAAGAAATTAAAATCAGTACCTTCATTGTGTGACTTGCTGAGAAATTCAATTTGTTCGCAGCATCTTGCTGAAGTGTTGATGTTATATAAGGTGTTGGAGGATTTCTTCGAACTTTGCTTCTTTTCATGTTAATAACCTGAAACTCTGCAGAGTTTATTTTGCTTTCAATATCCCTTGCCTCCACATCAGAAGTAATCGAAAATTGATTCAACTTGTTGGAATCAAAATGGGTAAGATGAGCAAGAAATGTTAGGTCCTTGTTTGAACTCTCTCTCATATTAAAATGGACCTCTGCAGTCCAATACTCCTTGGGTTTAAATTGATCAATTTCTATTTCTCTATCACATATAAGAGAAAGTGCAGCAGATTGAACTCTTCCTGCT
>NC_021163.2:59030396-59043798 GCF_000331145.2 Cicer arietinum
CTGCTGATTGGCAACCTGGTAACTTCCTCCATAGTAATGGCGAAATGTTAAACCCAATCAAATAATCAAGGGCCCTTCGTGCAAGGTAAGCATGAACCAAATTTACATCAATCTCTCGTGGTGCTTGCAAAGCAGTTTTTATAGATTTTTCAGTTATTTCATGAAAGACAACTCTAGCCAGAAAAATATTATCGTGCAGAGCTCCCTGTTGTTGTAACATCTCAATTATGTGCCAAGCGATAGCCTCTCCCTCACGATCAGGATCTGATGCAAGAATAAGATTTTCTGCTCTGTGAAACAACATAAAATTAATTAAGCAGGAGACAGGTTGTCATCCACTTGTGCATAAAAGCACAGAAGTGAAACAATCCATTGCAAGTAAATGTGATTATTCTGCTTTAGTATAATAAAATAAAAAATAAAAATCCATTGGAAAACTAGAGTAAGTGGATGAGAGAACGTACCCGCTCAGCGCAGCATTGATGTTCTTCAAGTGAGACCAAGCAGAGGATGGAACTTCCCACACCATACTAAAATCATCGTCGGGTCGCACAGATCCAGATCTCGCAGCCAAGTCTCTTACATGACCATAGCTTGGCAAGACTTCATACATATCACCAAGGTATCCCTGAATAACCTTTGCCTTTGTAACAGACTCCACAACCACCACAGATTTTCCTGAGGGAGGATACAGTGGTTTTCCTGAAAACTTCCCTAGCGGTTTCTCCAGATCAACCTGACTAGAGTTTACATCCTTCTTCTTTGATCTTGTAGAAGCAGAATCATCTTGTATTTCTTCTGAAGTGCTGATGGACGAACTCTCCTGAACAAACCCATGTTGGCATCAATGTTTAAAACAGCAACAAGCGCTACTAGCAGTGTTTAAAATTGTGAGTCACTCTGGCCGCAATACTAAGGCTATGTTTGGATTAACGAATGAGAATCGAATGAAATGGAATCACCAAAAGGTTCCCTTATTTGGATGGTTTAAATGGGATATAACGCAATATGATGGAACAAACCCCATCCCATTCCATCCAATACCTCTTTTTTTTTTTCTCCCCCTATAAAATCGAACCGTTTTTTTAACAGAAAAAATAAAATTGTACTTCAACATATGTTTTTCTCCATTCAATCATCAACCACTGTTGTCAACGGAGGATTGCAAAAAATAGTGATTTGTTCAAATTTTGTTACGCTATAGTGTTATATAGCAAAGTTATATCCGCTAGTTGACAACATTTTGTCCTAAATAGCGCATTGCATAACAATAGCAACTTTTTCAAATTCTGCTACTCTGTAGCCCGTTATATGTGAAACACCAGTCATTAAAATATCCAAACAATAAAAATATAAATTTATTCAATGACTTCCCACTCCACTCTACTCTCTCTTACACGTCCAAACAAACTAAAAAATTTACAAAACTAGTAATAATCACGACAACAGCATTGGGGAAAACAAAAAAAATCCAGTTTCAGTGATAGTATAATAACTACAATCACTACTCAACCACAATTTAAATCCTTATACTGATAACACGCATCATTTTCTTGTCGAAAATCATCAATAAATTACTAACCTTTAAATTAGTCTTCTTTTCCTTCTTCACTTTGGAAGAGGGTTTTATAGAAACTTCTTCACCAACGACTTCCGACGAATCGGTCGCAGCAGTCTTAACATCTTTCTTCTTACCAGGCGACGGTTTTTTCTTCTTTTTAGCAGTATTAACTTTAGATTCTTGTTTATCACTCTTAGACTCTTCACTCAAACCAGTTTTCCCAAAATCCACATTATTAACAGTAGAACTCACATCCTTATCATCCTTACCGGGAACCGCAACAGCTTTTACCGTTTTCTTCCGTTTACTCTTCTCCGTTCCAGACGAAAACGGCAAGCACCTACCAACGCCATTCGCCGAAAACGGATAACCGAAACCGTTAACGGACGTAACGGATTTCAAAGTAGTGAATTCATGGTTGATAACAGCGAAAGAACGGAAGGGAAAACGGCTACGGCGGTTGACGGTGTTTTTTGTTAAATTCACGTACGGCGGTGAAATTAACGGATTGTGAAACGACCTGAGTTGCAACTGCGAGAGAAGTTAACACGAAATTATGTTAATGACGCAATTAAAATCAAATTAAATTAAATTAAATTAGAAATAATGTACATAGATTAACCATGAGGTGGCGAAGTGAGGGAGTGGTGGTGGTTGTGGAGAAGACGCTCCGTTGAAGTTGAATCATTGTCGTGAGAGTGAGAGACTCATTCGAATTCCAATTTCATGGTTTAAGGGTTTATGGTGAGAAAGAGGGTTTAAGCTTATGAAGAGGGATAACGGCAAAGGCGCTGCGTGTAAATATGCCAGCGATGAGTTAATGTCACTGCAAAGCATATATATACATCGGTTCGGATAGGGGTTTATTTGTGTTTGAAAATTTTAACAAGTCTCCCCAAATTATCCTTGTATCCTCGTAAATTAAAGAAAAAGAGATAGATGTTCTCTTCATAAATTAAAGAAAAAGAGATAAATGTCTCGGTATAAATATTAAAAAAAATTAATTTTCACCATTTTATCATTTAATTCGCCTGTATATAAATGATTTAAAAGATTTTTGTTTTTTAATTTTCTTTTAAAAAATTTCTGGCACACAATTTACATTATAAAAAACTTAAAAAAAGTTTTTCAATAAGACCATTTCTGAATATTTTTTTTGAAGTTTTCTGTAATACTCGAAAAACTTATTTCAACATTTTCGAAATATATATAATACCAAAAAAAAAATTATATTTTTAGAAGTTACGGAGAAACTTCAACACACAAGCTTTCTCCGGAAGTTCTTTTTAATTTTTTTTTTATTTTAATTTTTTCTTACTTTGTTATTTATTTAATTTGTGTTTTTAACTCATTTTTTGTAAAAGATATGTACCAGAAAACCTTTTAACCTTTTATATCGGAAAACTTTTAAAAAAAATTCGATAAACACTTTTTTAACCTTCTAAAAACTTTAAAAAATATTTCGGGTGTACACATTTTAACCTTCTGTAGCGAAAATCTTATAAAAATATTTCTAGTAATTTCCGAAAAACTTGAATTATTTGGTAGTTGATAAAATAATAAATAAAAAAATCAAAGATATATTTAACATTTTTTAAACTTTGTGGGGATATAAGTACAAATGTGGGGTATAGAGTAAAAATTTCTTGCTTTTTTGTTTAATTGAAATTCAAACAACAATGAAAGGCAAGTGGGTTGGGCTACTTTATTGAAAGTAAGTACTTTTCGCACCACCATTTTTACTAGTTTTTTTTGCTTCTAATTTTAACATTCTGCTTAATGTTGCATCCTAATGTAAGTTGTAGGATGCCTCAATTGATATAGAGTTGCAATATTTCATAAGTATTAAAGTTATAATCAATAGTATAATTTATTTAACGTTGGTTTTTTTAAATTGGAGATGAGTTAACTGAAATACTATTATAGTTATATCCCACACTGGATAATCTCTTATAATGTGTTTATGATATTTTGTATGTTATCAATCATAAATATGTACGATTAGATAATGATTTATTATGGTAGTTGCAATAGATAACTAAGTGAGACGTATGTGCTCAAAAGATATCGTTTCGCTTAAAGTTTTTTGGCGAGGACTATCCGATGAAGAAACAACTTAGGAAATTAAACAACTTATTTGTGCAAAGCACCCGCGTTTATTTGAAACTCACTGTTAGTAGTAGTTAAGATCAAATAAAACTGAGAACGGATTCTCTTAAAGAGGATAATGAAACACACTATTTGGTTTAAAATAAATAAATAAGACAACAAATACTCACAACTTAAACCCACGAGACCCACATCTACTAACGTTTCTCTTGCCTATCATTCAATCTTTCTTTTTATTCTCTCGTTTCATATATTTCTCTCAGGTACATTTTCATTTTTGCTTATTCTACACACTTTAAGTCACAATTTAACAATGATGAATCATTACTCGTGAGAAAAGTGATATATTGCTAAGTAAAGTTTATAATTCTACTACAAGTGCTTTTGGATTGAATATTGGAGATTATGGTTTGTTCTAGAAGGAAAAAGAAGAGTAACCATTTCTTGACAATTATTTTGATATTGGTTTAAATGTAAGGTTAAAGAATTTAATTACAAGATGCATCATTGATTGGCACAACCTCTGAAGTTTGGTGGAATTTCTTTTGATTTGTTGGTGTGATCTTGCGAAACCCCAAATTATAGTGATAGAGGTGTTCTCTTTGTATGTTAAGTATTCTACTCTTAACATGTTTTGTAGTCGGGACAGTAAACTATCTCAATAAATATATATCATTTTGTTTTATTGGAAAAAAATAAAATAAATGAGATACAATATAAAATTATTTTATACCGACTAACTAATAATAATTCGTTGCTATAATAAATAATTAAATAAATATATTTAATTTAAAAACTCTACAATATAATGTGACAAATTAAATTAATACTTAAACGAAAGTGTAAAATTATTGATAAAATGTCAATATGTTTTCATCTTTAAACTATTTTTGAAATTTTGTGGTAAACGATAACTCTTCTTTATATTAAAACCTAAATAAAAAAATAAAAAATAGACTATACATCATAAATATAAATTAATTTTACCAATCAATTAAAATAATGTTTATAATCGTTGAAAATAATAATAGAATAAAATAGTTTTGTATAATCTTAAAAAAAATTTACCTCAATTAATTTTTTTTTGTCTTAATCTAAAAAAGCTAAATAAAAAAAATTACAAACAGGGCATTATTATTTTTGACTATTAAAAACTTATTAATAAGACACGGATATGTTACCACCAAATTTGATAAAGAAATTATTACCGGTAAATAAAATAATTTTGCCCATGATAACACAAATTTGATTTGCGATTGAAAAGACGAAAATGGACAAAGTGAAAGACAATGAGTCATAGGTTTTGGTGAAGTGAGATGAGAAGTGGGCTTTATAAAGCTCAACACTATCCCACAGCATTAAAATCATTCATTGTGTTGTTCTCTAACCCAAACAGGCCGCTAGGGTTTTTCAAAGGTTCAGATCTATCTTCTTCTTCTACCTTCTAACATTTAACATATTTCACCTTCCGTTTTGTTTTCATCGTTCAACTTTTTTCGTATAACCTCTAAAACTTTCACCGATCTTCTATTTCATTATTATTTTTTACGCAAATTCAATCTCTCTCTTTCTCTCTCTCTCTTTTAGTTTAAATTAATTTAACTTTTCCGTTTATTTGTGATTTGCAGGTTTATTGTCAAAAGAACGAAACGATGTCTCGTGTGTATGTGGGTAACCTGGATTCGAGAGTCACGGAGAGAGACCTAGAAGATGAATTCCGTGTTTTCGGTGTTATTCGAAGGTAGTTGAAAAAGTTTTATTTTATTTTACATATTTGCAAAAGGATTTTTTTAAATTAAAGAAACTTTTTTATTTTTAAATTTTGAACTGAGGAAATAATTAAAGTGAAAGATGACCACTGCATTTTTTTGTTGTTATTTGTAGAAGTAAGGAATTTTTTATCTTAAGAAAAATAGATGAAAATTAGGATATAGTTTTTTGATGGAGGGGAAGTTTTTGTCATGTTAATTTTTCGAATTAAATTGTTGCAAATCAAGTATTATTAATTACTTTAGTTATTAAGGGGGTTAGTGGGATATTGAGAGGAACTGTGTTTTTTTGTGTGTGTGTTGGTCACAGACTCACATGTCTTTGATTTTAACTTTAATTAACTATGATTAGCCTTGTTATGGACTCTTTAATTTCATAGTTTGCTCAGAATGTGTATTGTTGCTGTTGAAGATTATTTTAGAGAATGATTTTTTTAATCTTTTTCATGGATGTTGTGCTTGCAGTGTTTGGGTTGCTCGGAGACCACCTGGTTATGCCTTTATTGACTTTGATGACCGCAGAGATGCACAGGACGCTATTCGTGAATTAGATGGTATGTGTAGAAGAATTATTGAAAGTGTAACAAAATGCCATATATATTGATTACAACATTATTCTAAGCTGCTAATGTATTATTGTTTTTCACCCCTTTTCCGGTCAATATTTTGAAGGGTTTTCCTCAACTCTACGTATTTAAGTCTTCTTTTTCGTTTGAGGCCTCTATGGGCAAGCAGATGCTCTCTTTCTTCTACTTCTGCATTGTTAATCTCTTATGCAAGCAGCCCGCCCTGCAATAGTGGTTTTTTCGTTAATCTTCTTCGGAGTCCGCCGATTTGTACACTTTCACTTCATGTAAAGAGAATTAAGAATGTGAACCAAGGATTTGCACTGCTTCAGAGTGTTATCTCGCAAGCTACACACTTCTGTTGCATAATGGATTTGTTTTATGAGATGTGTGCTACTACAATTAACCTGTGGCCCATGTGAGTGCTGCCTGTGTTCTGAATATATGCCCCCTTTGAGCAATTTGTGCTCCAATTAAGTTGTTGTCGACAAAGGGTTAAATAACTTCTGAAAAGATTATGGTAACATGATATTGTCTTTACTAAATGAAAAACTTGTTCCTAGTTATGCCTATATGATGCCACTGTGTTCTCATAAATCATTCTGCTGTTCAATTTTTTCTGAAATTTGGAAATTTTGGTCCTTGATGTAGCCTACGGAAGTTGTTTGGTCCTTGTAGCAAACTGTTATTGAAATATGGTCTGGATTTTGTGTTTACTATAGTATGTTTTGCACTTGTTTTTAAGTGAATATTATATATTATATGTATTTACATAAACAATTAATAATTGTTGCACTTGTCGTGATAAAGAAATCCAAGCTTTTCTGCTACCTGTTTAATGCTACTGGTCTTTCTTTTTATTGAGAAGATCTAAAAGACCAATATGTTTGCAGGGTTATGGTTACGTGCACAACCTATATAATTGAACACCTATCTGTGTTAAAGCGAACATCAATATGATATCTTTTTGCTAGATGTTCCTCTTTCAAGGTTTAAACGTAAAAGTACCCTTGTCAAATTAAAAATAAAACACCTCAGAACCAGACATGGTTTCTGTTTTTATTCTCTCATAAATCTTGTTGCATGGATCACTGTTTTTTTTCTTATTACTTTATGTTTATTGGGCGTTTTCATTTGTTTCGTGTGGAACAGGCAAGAATGGTTGGAGGGTAGAGCTTTCTCACAATTCTAGAAGTGGCGGCGGCGGCGGTGGAGGTGGTGGGGGTCGTGGTCGCGGCGGCGGTGGCGGTGGTGGTTCTGATTTGAAGTGTTATGAGTGTGGTGAACCTGGCCATTTTGCTCGTGAATGTCGCAATCGTGGTGGTTCAGGAAGACGCCGTAGCCGTAGTCCACCTCGATTTCGCCGGAGTCCAAGTTATGGGCGAAGGTGGGACTGCTTCCTATGTTTTATTTTGAATCTGTGTACATTTGATTTGGCACTAATTTTTTATTGAAGACCATACTTTATATCAGTATTTTTTGCTTCATATCCACTCATCTCCCTTTTCTTTTGTATGCACCAGGAGTTACAGTCCTCGTGGGCGGTCCCCCAGACGCCGCAGTGTTTCTCCTCGTGGACGCAGCTACAGCAGGTCACCAGCTCCTTACCGAGGACGTGAGGAGGTGCCATATGCCAATGGGTTAGTTATGCTCACCCTTAAATTTATCTTTCTAAGGCTAACTATTGTTGCCACTTTTTGAACAGGCCTGGTTTTCAAACAAACATTTTATTAAGATGCCATGTTTTTGCTTAATATGTTATTTAAAAAAAACATTGTTTTAATGGTAATTGTGGTAATTTTTTTCTTGAGTACTGACACATGATGCCTGAAAACAAAATATATGCAGAAATGGCATTAGGGAGCGACGCCGAAGCAGAAGTTGATTTTTAAGAATCGGTAACTGCAACTATTGAGAGAATAGAGAGATTTTGACAATTTGTTTATCAAGTGGTGCCTCAATTGCAGTATGAGTCTGTTTTGTTGGATTATGGCTCGAGTATCGACTATTGTATTGGATTAGTTATTTTATTGATGTCTCAGCTAGTGTTTTCTTTATGTTTACAGAGTACTTGTAGTTTCACTGCAGATAACCGTCTTTTTAAAGTTGTTGCTACTGTTTTTCCAGATCTATATAAAGTATATGCTTGTCTCCTGTGAAGAGGATTCTTTTTGTTCTGATTTGTTGGTGTTATTCTTCTGCATTCACTACATGCTTCTTTCTTGTTGATTCTCACCGCTTGTTATTCTCAAATTCTGTTTGACATTTTTTCCCTAGGTCTCAAATGGAAAAGTTTTATTTTAACCCTAAAAACTTGTGAAACAAGGGTATATGATTTATCTGTTAAATTCCAGTCTTGTTTGTCAAGCGTGTAGCTATAGCTAAGTATAAAAGCATAAATATTCTAGAAGTTCATACTTTTGTTATATAAAGCTTGATGTTCATGCCACCACACTGCTTAGGCTTAGTCATAGACGCCCTGTTTTTGATAGATTGAAAGTATCTTTATTGTTTGGATCCACCATTCAAGAGAGACCAATATTCTTCTGTGAGCCTAGACTTCTCACTCCAAGAAGTAAGACAAGCATGTTCATGATGAATATTATTATATTCTTGCTAAAAAATTAATGGATTGACACGCGGTTACAAGAGAATAATTTCTTTAATTTTTGTCACCTTAGAAAGTTGAGCATGCCAAAATAGAAAACTGTCGTGTAAATAAGATGTGAGAAATTAGTGGGACTCAAATTTCGATGCCGATAAGTTTTCTATGAGTTTCTGCAATCTAAGTAAGAGAGGATAAACCTTCAACACACAGAATATAAAGATACAGAAACTAGGCTTCATTGGTTCCTAACATAGTTAACATGGTTTGATTGGGCCAGCATCCACCAAGTTTGATTGGTTCAATAACCAACACACATGATCAGCCAACTAACTCATTGGGTATGAAATCGCATCTTGGCATAGAGGCAATGTCGACTAACTTGGCAAGATTGGTTCACCAACAAACAATTTTGCCAATACAAAAAATCCGACACCATCTTGAAGTTTACATTTATGTCTCATAAGCTTGTCCAACTTTTTTATTCTTTCCATTTTTCGTAGAATACATATCTATGTATACCTTTTTAGAATTTCAAAAATACTCGATAAAATATTTTTTAGAGAATAAAAAATATAGATGATTGGGTATTCGATGTGTCTCTCACGGAGACACTTCAATTTGAAGTTACTGGACCTCCTACTCGGAGATATACTGATTGATATCTATTTAAATAATTGACTTCTTCTAACATATGTTTTCTTCTTGTATACCGCTTAGGAATTTAACACTCAATCAAATGATTAAGAGATTCAAACATCTACCTTTGTGTCATACTATGTTTATAAAAAAGATTAAACTTATTTAAATTTGAAGAAAAGTGATTTTAAAGTATAATAAAAAAGAAACTTATATTTTTTAAAAAAGATTTTACATAAAAAAATTATTATTTATCCTTTTATCACTATTATAAAAATTATTTTTATGTTTTAAAAAAATTATAATTACGTAGTAAATTTGTTAAAACTATTGTAATAGTTTATCATATTTTTCAAAAGTGTGTTTTTTATTTATTATTTATTATTTTTTTAATTAAACCCACTCTTATAAGAACATAGAAGATGCAAATAAAACTTAAATTATGAAACTTCTACTATTCCTTTAAAAGAAAAGAAAATTATAAAATCATTTGAAAATATCAAGTGTGAGATATCCTATTTGTATCAAATGTTTCCTTTTGTCTACATAAACATATAGAGTTTCATCATGAATTTGTGAGGGTGAATAAAAATAGTTAAAATAAGAACACAATGCAAAAATGTTAGATAAATATTTTTTTATACCTCAAGTTTTGCTTGTTTAATTCCATCTCTCTTCAATCCTTTTAACTCTTTCTGTTGAACCAATAAACCATTACTATCTTAAAAAAATCATTTGTCATATTTATAACTTTTTTATATTTAATATTGTTCAATACAAACTATTCTGATGAAGACTTCGAAATGTGCATACTTTTTGTTTACTCATAATTTTCATGGTAAAGTAATATGTTCAAGACTAAAATGTTTTTATATTTTATATATTTATCATTTGTCCACCACTTTAATAAATAAGGATAACATTAGAAAAAAGTGATGTACTAGTATTATAAAATGTTATATAATAAATATTAAAAATGAGACAGAGGGAATATGACATAGATAAATAAGTTTTTTTTGGATAAATAAAGATAAATAAGTTGAAAATCAATAAAATATTTGAACCATAATAAACATTCTTAACCATTGGTCCTATATCATTTGCTAGAAGGTGGCTTTTTTGTAGGGCTATAAGTGTTCAATTCAATGAGAAACCTTTTGACTTAACAAAAAAATATTATTTGCAATGCATTCTAAAAACCTAAATTAAGGGTCATAATATAAGGATTAACATGTGAGACTAAATTAAGCTTTTAAAACTTTGTTCGGATCATAGTCCACGTTTGTAACTTATAGCCACTAGTAGAATTTTAGAGTCCTAGTTAATCTCTAACTAACATTACCAATTTCTCTCTTTTCTTTTCTCTTCAATTCACACTACTTGCTTCCATTATTCTACACCATCCCATGACCACACCACACAAATTTCATGTAATTAAGGTAAAACCATTACAATCATGATGAAAAGTGTTAATTCCTTTTTTCATTAATAAACTTATTTCATGATCTTGAATAGTATCATTATTCTCAAAGTATGATATGCATGTCCTAAGTAAGTTTCATGAATATAAGATTTTGTTAATTTTTTTTATTTAAAATTTCCAACACAATGATTGTGTCAACTTTCATCCTTCATCTCTTATTTGTTGAAAGATACTCTATAGTATTTTTTTTTTTACTAAACTAGTCGGATGATTTGGATTCAAGTGGTTAATAAGTTTTAATGAAGGGCGAATCGTATCGAGAATCCGAAGTTGAACCCAGGAAGAAAAATCTTTGTCAAACTTTACTTATATTCCAACCAAACTCCAAATTACTAGAACTCCTTGTTCGTAGGAACTAGATGGTTAAGACAATTTTATTTTTTTCAACTTATATCCAAGCGGTAGGAGAACACAACTTCAAATTCTAACAAAAATAATCATTGACCAAACTTTACTTACCTTATGGCCGAAGATCGGATTACTGATACCCCTTTCCTCTGAAAACCAGATGGTGAAGACAAAATTTTGTTTTTGCACCTTTTTGATATGTTGACATATTTTTTGAAGTTATGTTATTATTTTTCTTTTAATCATGTGACTAATATTTGATTCTTATGTTAAACAACAGAACATTGCAGATATAGAAAGTTAAAGACACAATAAGAAGAAAGATACAATCAAAAGCAAACATGTATGAACCAAAGAACATCCTCATAACAGGGGCTGCTGGATTCATAGCTTCACATGTCACAAAAAGATTAATCAACAAGTATCCAAGCTACAAAATTGTAGCTCTTGACAAGCTAGATTATTGCTCAACATTCAAGAATCTTGAACCATGCACATCATCACAAAAGTTCAAATTCATCAAAGGTGACATAGCTTCAGCTGATATAGTGAATCATCTATTGATAGAAGAAGAAATAGACACAATCATGCATTTTGCTGCTCAAACTCATGTTGACAATTCATTTGGAAACTCAATGGAATTCACATATAACAACATATACGGAACACATGTTCTTCTAGAAGCATGCAGGGCTACAAATTGTGTTAAAAGGTTCATTCATGTTAGTACTGATGAAGTTTATGGTGAAACTGATTTAGATACTGATATTGGTAACATTGAAACATCTCAACTTTTACCAACAAATCCTTATTCAGCTACAAAAGCAGGTGCTGAAATGTTGGTTATGGCTTATCATAGATCTTATGGTCTTCCAATAATAACATCTAGAGGAAATAATGTTTATGGTCCTAATCAATATCCTGAAAAACTTGTTCCTAAGTTTATTCTTCTAGCTATGAAAGGTGAGAAATTGCCTATTCATGGTGATGGATCAAATGTGAGAAGCTATCTTCATTGTGGTGATGTGGCAGAAGCATTTGATGTTATACTTCATAATGGTGTGATAGGTCAAGTTTATAATGTTGGAACTCAAAAAGAAAGGAGTGTGTCAGATGTAGCTGAAGATATTTGCAAACTATTTAAGTTGGATCCTAAACAAGTTATTGATTTTGTTCAAGATAGGCCTTTTAATGATAAAAGATATTTTTTGGATGATCAAAAGCTTAAGAAGTTAGGTTGGGAGGAGAGAATTAGTTGGGAGGAAGGACTTAAGATGACGATTGATTGGTACAAAAATAACCCTGATTGGTGGGGAGATGTATCGACTGCTTTGAATCCGCATCCGCGTTTCTCAGCGATCAATCTATCTGACGAAGCCCAATGGTCTTTTCAATATGGATACTCAAGGCTTTTGAGGTCGTTTACCGAAGTCGGCCGAAGGGATTCGGGGTTGAAGTTTTTGATATATGGTAAGACTGGTTGGATTGGAGGGTTGTTAGGGAAGATTTGTGATGAGGAGAGGATTTGTTGGGAGTATGGAAGGGGAAGATTACAAGATAGGAGATCAATTGTTGAAGATATTAAAAGGGTTATGCCAACACATGTGTTGAATGCAGCTGGTGTAACTGGAAGGCCTAATGTTGATTGGTGTGAATCACATAAAGTTGAAACAATAAGGACTAATGTTGTAGGGACATTAACTTTGGCTGATGTTTGCAAAGAAAGTGGATTGTATGTGATGAATTTTGCAACTGGTTGCATATTTGAGTATGATAAAGAGCATCCTTTAGGATCAGGCATTGGATTCAAGGAAGAGGACAAGCCAAATTTCATTGGTTCATATTATTCAAAGACCAAGGCCATGGTAATATCTCTGAAATTTTAAGTTAGATCTTATTTATAGTAGCATCAATGACTTCAATTTCTAAGCAAAATTGGCCTTGTTACCCTTAAAAGAAATTAGAGTGAATCACAAATTTAACTCGTAAAATTGTTAGTGCCAGACAATCTAGTTCTTAAAACTAATGATGTTTCAAAATGATCCATGATTACAAATCTTTAATCGTAATAAGTCTTTTTGGGTCGATAATTTATCCCTTGAAATTGTCCTGGAGAGACCAATACGATTAGAGTTTATCAATTTCAAATATCATTTTAGAATTTCATAGATCCATTGTCTCATCCCTACACTTTCATAAACTAAACTGGTTATTCACAAATCAAGTGGTTAATGAGTTTGAGTCAATGATAAATCTACTGATAGTATTCGAATTCAAACTCTAATTGAAACAATCATTGACCAAACTTTACTTATCTGAACT
>NC_021163.2:59044113-59054144 GCF_000331145.2 Cicer arietinum
AGTTAAATAAAAAACTAAATTGGTGATTCACTATAAGAAACTATGAAAAATAATCACATCATGCATATTTTCTTGCAATGTAAAATTTCATCTAATAACATGAACAAAAAAAATGCAGGTGGAGGATCTCCTAAAAGAATATGACAATGTATGCACATTAAGAGTCAGAATGCCAATATCATCAGATCTAAGCAATCCAAGAAACTTCATAACAAAGATTAGTCGTTACAACAAAGTGGTAAACATACCTAATAGCATGACAGTGCTAGATGAACTCTTACCTATATCAATTGAGATGGCTAAGAGAAACTTAAAAGGTATATGGAATTTCACAAATCCAGGAGTTATAAGTCATAATGAGATATTAGAATTGTATAAAGAGTATATTGATCCTCAATTTAAATGGGAGAATTTTGATTTGGAGGAACAAGCAAAGGTAATTGTTGCACAAAGGAGCAACAATGAAATGGATGCATCTAAGCTCAAAAATGAGTTCCCTAATTTGTTGTCCATCAAAGATTCTGTTATCAAGTTTGTCTTTGAGCCTAACAAGAAAACATGAGGATCTAGTTTTAGTGTTTTTGCAGATTTAATGTGATGTTTGTATCTAAGTTTTGTTGGTTATAAGAATTCAGACATTTAGGGCTTATATATTAAATGTATTTTTTTTGCAATTTACATAGGCACCATAATTTTTTTTTTCATCGTCATGTATTTACAAACATTTTGTAGTTTACAAGTTCATATGTAAGAAAAATGTGTGGTATTTTGCCAATTGGATTGAGTCAATGGTGAGGAGTGTGATATGTTAGACTTTCGAATGATTTATAAATAGCTAATTTTTAGTTTTTATTTTCTTTATTGTTGATATAGTTTACATTTTATATAAATTTAATATATTAGTTTTTATTTTTTATATTTGATTATCCCATAAAAATTTGTTCTAACTTCGCCACTGCATATGTATTATTTTATTTTACAATATACTAATATATAAGTAATAAAAGAAATTTATTCCAAACTACATTTCTTGTTGCACATTCCTTTCCTTTTATGGTAAATTATACATTCTTCTTCCTTAAAAAGTAAATCTACTATTTACCATATTATTATATTTATAATAATATAATAAACTTTCTCAAGATAAACCAATATTTTTATTTTTAAATGTTTAAAATAATTGAAAAGATTGGACAAACAACAACCCTAAAATAGAGTTTGGTTTGAAGGAAATGGATAGAAGGGATGAGGAAGGAATAAATGATTTTAAATTTTTATTAGTTTGTTTTTCGAAAGGGAAGAGATGGTGTGCAAAATTCCTCCTTAACACAACTCAACTTATCTCCAATAATGAGAGGATGTTGAGAAGAGATAAAAAAATGTAGATAAAATTTACGACGATTTTGTGCACGAAAGATGATTGACTAAAATATGTTCATAAAAAAAAAATGACATGATATATAATGTTTAACTCTAAACCCTTGAATCTGATAGGAACACAAATCCATTTGAAAACTTTGTATGTGCTTGATCTATATTATTATGTGGATATAGTAAGTTAGAAAATAAACCTATCAGCTACTACCTCTATAAATCCCCCACCCAAAAAAGCAAAGCATGAGGAGCAAAGGACACGCATGGATATGAATTTTTTAATTAATGCCTGAAAACTGCCCAAAAACTCATAATAATGCTATGATTGATATAATATATGAAAAAAGAATGGCAACTGAAATTTCTTATGGCTAAGCAGAAAAAAAAACTTACAAAAGAATTACGTTTTTCCTATACCTAACTGGTCATTTATCCAGTTCACATGAATGACCCAAAACTTGATACCCCTTCAAAAACCAGTCAGTATTGATCTTGTTGAAGGAAAATGGCATCAGATTCTATGTAAAAACCACCACCTAGTGTTTTTATGTAGCAGACTCTTCATCCATTGCTCTTCAAATATCGAGCAATCTGATTTCTCATCTTTTCTTCCTTACAGTCTGATACTCTTTCTAGCAGCTGCATATTTAATTTTTTATGGTTTATAGATATAGGTAACGCATCCTTGCTCTGCAATGGGAAGAAGAGAGTTGAAGGAAAATACTGTACAACTAAACTGAGTCCTTTTTTCAACTATCAGAGGAATATCCTCAATCTATATATGGCCCTTCATGTGCCTGGCTTAGGATTTGAAGGCCAATTGATAATACAAAGCCAATTCAGAGGGTCAGAGAAATCGGGACCCTCAAACAACAAAGAAGGCAAGGAGTGCGTGCATTATGGTCCAATAAATTATAATTCCGAGCCGCAAGACGGGTTGTCTCATTAAAGTCCGATCACAAGAAACCCTGCAAAAACATGAATGCATGCTAATTATTATCAAATTAAAAGAAAACTTTAGAACCATACAACAGATGGAAAATTAGACCTACCACAAGCCATCAATCAAGTCAGTCACTGGTCTGGTAAATCTTGGGACAATTGTAGATGATGTGAGTGATTTGAAACCATGAACTGCAAGAAAAAGTGAGGAAACCAAAAGTTAATAAAATAAGTCATTGTGTTCGAGAGCACCAGAAGCCAGCACACAGGTTAAGTAGTGCAAAATTACCCTTGTCGTCCTCTTCATCTTCTATCCTACTGGTACTACCAGGGTCTTCATCAACAGCAATGGCAACATGATCACTATTACCCTTGCGCAAACTGCGGACTTGAGGTGTAACGAAAGTCCCTGTTGTTTTCCACTCAGTTATCTGTAAAAGAAATTAGAATAAAATAAGAGCATATAAATTCAATTACTTAAGTTTAAATCCATTGTAACTGCCGTAATTGTGTCTCTACATAATGTTTACCAAAAAAAGAAAATATCTGATATTTTTTCATTACTACGCATACATAGTTTTATTTGTTTTTTAAGAAGCAAAGAATACCTGTCACATTCAATCAAGGGCGAAACAACGCTGTGTCTGAGAATAGGCACACATCATATATTTCATATATGTTTTTTGATTGAATATTAGGTCCAAACATTATTTCTATTGAATCTAGATTTGATATAAGATTTTTAGACTAATGCAAGTCAACTATTAATTAAATAATTGATAATTGACTTCCTTACCACTGGTTCTACCTCCACAATTTCTGAGCTTGTGCCAATTCCCTTTTCAGTTTCTTCCACACCATCAAGCAAATTCAATTGTGATTGCTTCTCATGCAATGACTTCTCCAGAGTTTCTACCTTACTCCTTGCTGCTTGCAACATTTTATCATTGCTTTCTGCAACTTCCCTTAGATTCTCCACTTCTGATAATATAGACGTCAACTTCTTATGAAGTATTTCTTTGTACTCATGAACCTGAGTGTCACTTTTCACATTAGGATTTATGTTATCCATCCCATCTCGAGATACGATTGTGTCAACCCACATTAAGAGCTCAAATATCTCATCCAGACTTCTCTGGTTGCTCAGTTGTGATGCACGCAGATCATCATTGGTGCATCTAGTAACCTCTTGCCTTAAGAAAGAAATTTCAGCATCTTTTTCTTGCAGTTGGGACTGAAGTTTTTCAACCTCGGAAAGGAGACTTGCAGACAGTTGGTGAAGCTCATCAAACTTGCTTACAGTTACGGAGAGCTTTTTCATAACCTTACCACGAGAAGATTCAAGGTTCTCAATCTCTTGATTCTTTTGTTGAACAACCTTTTCAAGTTCTGCATTTTTCTTTGTCAGTGCTTCCATTTGCATCTCTTCCTCATCAAGTGCATGCATTAGCTCTTCAATTTCTGCAATAAATCATCAAGTTACAGAAATATTGTAAGTTACAGTTTATATAAAAGCTATACTACAAGTTCACTTCTTTAAAGACTTCAGGAATCATGCAAAGCCCACCTTGGTCTTTGGCAGCCAGCAAACCAGTCTGAGATCTAACTTTATCCTCTAATTCAGCTGCACTCCGTTGACTATCCTGCAGCTCCTTGATTCTCTGCTCAAGTATCTTCCTTTCTCCCTCAATCACTTCTACCTGCTCTTTTAAATTATGTTCCTGCATTCTAAGAGATTGAAGATCTTGAGAGTAACTGTTTGCAGCAGCTTCAGCATCCTTAATCTGTTTTACCAGGTCAGCACAAATCCTGTCTCTTTGAACATCCTTCTCCTGAAGCTCTCTCTGTAAATTTGATATAGTAGCCTTCATTTCCTTTTGATTAGCATCTAAAACTTCAGTTTTTATGCTAGCAAACCCATTAGCAGCTAACATCAGTCTATCTGCCATGGTTTTAATACATTCCTCAGACATTTCATCATCAAATGACGGTGTTTTCAAATTAATCCCTAGATCTGAAAATTCAATCTTTTCTCCAACCAGCTCAGCTTTTCCTTTCTCAAGTACAGTGAAAGAATTGATGCATGACTCATAAAGGTGGGTAATGTTCCCACGCAATGCAACAAGTTGCAGATCTCGTTTACTAATTTCTCTCTTCATGTTTTCACACGCCTCTCTTTGGGAAGTAACTTCCCTCTTAATATTTGACATTAGTTTAGACAGAGTTTTGTCTTGATCCTGTGCAAAGCTTGAGTGTGTACATATTCTTTCCTTAAGAGAACTGACCTCCACCAAAAACTCTTGCAGCTGATGCCCAAAGAGATGAAAAGTTTCAATAATGGTATTATCATTATAGTGGTCCATTGTGCCAAATTCTGACCAAGAATCTGCATGTACAGAACTCTTCTGAAGAAAAAATAACAAGTATTAGAAAGAAAAAGTCAGATTACACAAAATAATAGCAAGGAATATAGTTAAGCCTCATGAAGATTAATACAATGAAGGCCAACTAGAAGTCACAATATTAAAGAAATAAAATTTAGGTATAAAATTTAGGTTACAGTTTAATATACACACAAACATATACTATAAATACGTTTCCACCAACAATTACAAACTTAAATGTCAATAAAATAATGTACCCAAATTTCCAATTTTATAATAGATTTTTTTTCCAAAACTTAACATTGAAAAGCACATTAAAACATCTCATATTGTTAACAAAGTTAAGAAAAATAAATTCAGAAAAGAAGTGATTTAAAGTAGTGACAAGATACCAGTATGTATGCACCAAAATTTCAAAACCAAACAAATTCTTCAGGAACAACCGTCTCTTTTACTCAATTTTTTCTAGTTTGAAAACTCAACATTCATTATTGAAAATAAAAAGGCTGCTTATTGCAATAGGGTTAAGGAAAAAACTACGACAAAACACAACAATGAGCCTAGAGATCAGATATCAATATTCAAATAGCAGATAATGCATTCTATTTCTTAAGTTCCTACAAGGTATGATGAAATAAAATCTCAACTGCTCAAGGCTCGAGCTATGTGCATATGGGTCAAGAAAAAAGTCTCTTATCCAAATCATTCATGGAAAAATGACGACTTCTTTGCCAACTTTCTTTCAAGCTCAATGAATGTCAATCAGACAAAAGATACTCTTCTCCCCCCAAAAAACAACAGTACAAGAAATTATTATACTAACAAATCATTGTCAAATATCAGCTGACTGCAGGCTATGTTCTATTACTGATTCTCATAATATACCGCATAAATGACAGTTGATGCAGAACATAGAAAATATCAAAACTTGGTAGAAATAATCATTGTAGGCAACTTTTAGAATATTCATGTGATCATAATACCTTATTATCAGATGACCTGCGTGAAATACCACTATGTTCTTCGCTGACAGATGAATCCACCACAGTTGGAGCATTATTTCCTTTCATACAAGACTCAAGACTAGCTTCCAGACTCCGAAAAGATTCCAAATCCGTGAAAAAAGCCTTAGCCAGTAAATTCTGAACCTCACCAAATCCTTTCCAGACTTGGTTCATGCTAGATTTTAATTCCACAAGCTCATAGAAATGGCTCTTTTTTTCTTCCTCGTGCAATGTTGATACCTTTTCAAGATGTGAAAGAGCTTCCAGTTTGGCAGCCTCTGCTGAATCCCTTTCTCTTCTGAGATCCACAAGTTCATCGGCCAACTTAGCAAGCTCCTCTTGAAAACCGTCATTCCTTTCTTGGACCTCATTCAACTCTGCCAATAGGAGCTCCGATGCTCTTTTAGATTTCCTTGATTCTTGTTCTAAAGAAGCCATAGAATCATGCAAATCAGAGCACAGTTTTCCGACCCATTCCACCTTCTTCACCGGATCACTTATATGATCTTCACCTCCAATCTCAATCTCACCTATCTTGTTCAAAATCAGTTTCAAAGAATATTCTTTCTCCTGCAAATGGTGCTCAGTTTCTTCCAAACGATGCTTCAGAAGAGAACTCTCAGATTCAAGAGCTTCTAACCTATCTGGATAGCTTGACAATTGTCTCAACTTCTGTTCATGCTCTGCAATAGAGTGTTCCCGGTTGTTGATCTCAGATTTCAAGCGCTCCATCTCAACACTCATCTCTCCAATGGTTTGTTTTAGACTGTCTCTTTGCTGCACTAGCAACTTCCCCTTCCTGACTGCAACATTTAATTTCTCTCTAGCAGAAGCTGACTTCTGCTCCTCCTGGTTAAGCTGCTCTTGCAACTCCACAGTTCTTTTATTCAGAGCTTCAACTTCACCAGATAGAAATATTTGTTTTTCCAAAGATCTCTCTCCCTCGTCCTTCAAATTCACCAATTCGCCCAAAGCAGCCTCCAGATCTTTCTTGTATCTATCAATATCCGCTTGTTCCTTATCACGCGTATCAATACTTATTTCCTCATGAAGAGTAGCATCGTCTTTTTGTGAATGAGGTCCATCAAGTACAACACCACACGTAGGTTTCATTGATGAAAGACTGGCATGACTTTCTATAAGCTTTCTCAGCAATTCTTCCAAAGAATCAATACTTACACTATCAGAAACCCAATATTCTGTTTCAGATTCTGACAAGGCATCACCAACTAAGTCTCCCAATTTTTTTATCTTGCCATAGATGGTGAAAATCTGTTCTTCAATTTCAGCTTTCTCCTCCAATTTATCCTTCAAACTAGTTATTTCGTTGTGCAGATTTCCATTCTCATGTTCAGCTCTCTTTATCTGCACTGATAGTTTCTCACATTCATGTCCCAGAGCTTCTATTTTTTCAGAAAGGTGCTCTCTCTCAGATATGTGAGCTCTAAGGTCTTCTTGAAGAGTGGACACTCTCCTTTGAGACTCTTCCAGATCAGCATTTAGCAATCCACAATAGCTTTCGTATCTTTCAATCTTCAGCTGCAGAGATTCTACATGATGATTAGCCTCAGCAAGTGCTCTTCCAACCCATTCAATCCTACCGTCCATTTCCATAGATCGCAAATGTGAAGGCATATCAATCTTGTCTACAAGCTCCTCCCATCTCTGAACTAAACTGTTTCTTTCCATCAATGACTGCTCCAGCATTTCATTTTGCTCAGCCAGCCCATAATATTTACTCTGCAACTCCTCAAAGTGTTTTTGAAAATCAGCCCCTGAATCTAATTGTTGCTGACTATCATCTTTCCAGGAATCTGTTACAACAAAACCAGCATCAGAGTATGACCGTTCTCCTGCATCACCCCCTGTATCTGGCTGTAGCTGATTATCATCTTTCCAGGATTCTGTGACAACATTACCAGCATCAGAGTATGAAACTCCTCCTGCAGAATCCTTCTGCTCCCAATCATTATTGACGGGCATTGAGTTGCCAACAACTGACCTAGCCAACCAATCAATCTTTTCAATTATATCACTTGAATGAAACTGCTCGGGTAGATCTAGGTCTTCTAAAACCTCTTCTATCCTCTGAAGCATCGAGTCTTTAAGGAGAAATGACTCTCTCAAGGCATTAGCTGAATTACGAATATATGAAAGTTCAGATTCCAGAGCTTCCACGCGCTCACCAGCCTCTGAATAGGTCTTAAGTTTTGTTTCAAGCTCATGAAGTCTTGTATCTTTCAACTTTAACTCTTGCAAGCATCTCTCCAGTTCACTAGATGTCTCAGCTAGGGATTGCTTGAGGCCGTCCCGCTGTACAACCAAGCCTTTTCCTTTGGCAACAGCTATGCCAAGTTTCTCCCGGATAGAGGACACTCGTTGTTCTGAATGTTCGAGTTCATTTGCTTTCTCACGCAATTCAGTACGTGCAGCAGTAAGAGCTTCCTCAGCTTGATGTAAGCTTTCCCTTAGAACAAATATTTCATTTTCATTCTCAAGACGCAGCATATCTTGATGATGCATCTTTTCCTTCAGTTGATCCAATTCCATCTCCCTAGATCCATAGTCTTCTCTAGTGGTGTGATTCTGGATTTCAGCCTCTTTGGTTTTTTGTACAAGACTAGACACTAATGAATCTAAGTACAAAAGAGGTGATTTGTTTATTTCGATAGTTTCCACATTCAGCACACCTGCAACATCTTCAATTAAATTCCCAATAGAATCTAAACCCAGACACTTCATCTTTAATTCTTCCAATTCTGTTTCCTTGTGCAACAATTCTGACTTCATGTCCTTGGTAACAGACTCCAGTTCCAGCTTCTCAATCAATATATCCCCCAAATGTTTCATGATGGTCTCATAGCTATTATAGTTCAGTAGATCAGGCAGTGCCTCACTTTGCTCATCTATCTTATTTTCATCCAAAGACCAACCACTACTGAGCATAAGTTTCCTCAGGGCACTGTACATCTTATGCAATACATCAATAGCCATTTCATTCCTCCCAAGCAGATGATCACATTTTGAGGTCATTTCTTTATATGACATGGAGATTATTTCATGATCTGCATTAGTAGCTTCAAGTTTCTTCCGCAGATCCAAAATCATTTCAGTGGCTGCCCTAACAGAAGCTTGTAGCCGAAGACCAATATCCAAGTCATTGTGAGTGTCAGAAGAGACTGTTGTATGCAATGTTTCCCCAACTGATTCATTCAGCTTCGCAACTAATTCAACAATCTCGGCAATAGTAGTATTCCAGCCTTGCTCAAGTAGCATTGCCCTCTCTTTGACCTCCTTCTCCAAATTTTCCACTTGACTGACAATAATAGAAGCCATCTCATTTGAACTTTGTTTCACATCATTCATTTCTGCTTGCAATTCGATAATTTTGGAATGACAATATCCAAGCTTTTCATAGAGTTCATTATTTTTGGCTTTGAGATGGATATCTTCTTGCTTCAGAGCTTCACAGATTTCCTCAACATTACGTTTCTTTTCTTGGATGTCGCCCAGAAGTTGCTTTGCTGTTTCATATTGAACTGCAAGTTCGATGTTGGATGCTTCCAAATCTGAACAATGCTGCTTCAATCCTTCAAACTGGTCCTTGAGATCACTGTACTTTGCATCCTCAATTTTCCTATCATCTCGTTCTCCCTTGAACAATACAGCTGCCCTCTGAACATCCAGCTTCCAATTTAAAAGCAATTTTCTCAAGTTTCCTACTTGCTCTTCAGTCAACCTAATCAATGAGTGTGATTGTGACTGAACATCAGTGGAATCACTTATCTCTACCTCATGCTCATCTTCACTTACTTTTGATTCAAAAGCCTGTATCAATTTTGATACACCAGGTGAAGAAACTTTCTCGCCAGACCCGCCAGAGACTACTGATTGAGAATGCAACTCAGCAATTGCCTTTTCAAGCTTCACCAAAACCTTCTCCACCTCATTCAAGCAAGTCTTCAACGAAACAAACCCATGAGAATCATTGAAGATTTCATGTTCAGGTATATTTTCAAACGGTCGACCTGCTGCACCTTCATCTAGCCCCTGATCCATATGCAGAGAATCTCCAGTAACTGCAATTTCAAGGCCCTTACTTTGGTCCCATCCAACATCTGCTTGATTTCCAAGGTCCCCAGGTTGAGATAGTTGTCGACTGTGTTCCTTTCCAATTTCTTCTGTTTTAGCATTTTGCTCATCCAAAGTGCTATTATGTAATACATTTTCCTTGGAAAGTTGTTCCAAGTGCATTGTGGCTTCTTTAAGGTCACCTTCAAACCTTGTTCGCTCTTCCTTTTCTACAGATAATTGTTCTTGTAGGGAA
>NC_021163.2:59054907-59151260 GCF_000331145.2 Cicer arietinum
AGAGATCCTTTGATTCTCAAGAACAACAGATTGATTCTCGTTTTCCAGATTTTTAATCTTATCAACTGACAATGCAAGGTTTCCATTTAATTTGGAATTTTCTGCCTGTAGACTGGCCACCAAATCTTTATTTTCAACCAAATCTAATGACAGTCTATCAACCTCATGCAAGAGATGCTCGATTTCTGTGTTGATTTTATTGCTCTCTTCAGTCACCAAAGAGATCCTGTCAATTAAATTGGAATTTTCGACTTCTACTCCTTCCATTGAACTCTTTAAGCAAGATAATTCAGTTTCCAGCTTCTTACTTTCACACAGGTAAAACTCCTTCTCCTCCTCGAGTTTATTTTTCTCAGCAATCACTAAATCAAGAGTTTCACTCACACCCTTCTTTTCATATTGTAAACTTGAGATCAAACTTCTGCAGTCAGCTAACTCTGTGGACAGATCTGATGAATCTTTCTGGGATATTTCAAAACTAATCTGCAGCTCAACTACTCTGGTAGAAAGAGCTTCAACCTCTGCCATGGCAGTATCAATTTGGTTTTGTAGTTCCACACTCTTGCTAGAATTATTCTGTAGTTCTACACGACAGTTAGCAAGTTCTTCACTAAGGCGTTGATTGTTCTCATTAACTTTATTGTGTGAATCATGGAGCTGAGATAGTTCCCCAATCAACTGGTAGCGGTGATAATCAGATTCCGATTGGAGCTCCATTTGTTCATCTAGCTGCATGTTGAATATATTTTTCATCATATTGTCAAGAAACAATTCTTCTTTCAGTCTCTGAAATGCTTCTGAAAAGTCATGATCTGGTAGAACTGAACTACTGGTTAAAGGATCTGCATCAGAAACCGATCCTCTTGCCTTAAGCAGAAACTGGTACTCTTCTTCATTAAGCCCTCTTATCAATTCAGCTAGCTGAAAGAGATTAACTGAGCTCACATCAAAAATAGGAGAGCGATCCACTGATCTGGTCGAAGCTCCTATGGACAACTCGTGAGTTGGATTGTCAAATGCAGATCCAACAAGAGTGTGTTGCTGGTTAAGCCCCTCATGAACCCCCATGTCCTGTCCACTATGAACTCCCTTACTTATCTGTTCTTGATTAGACTGAATAATAATTTCATCGTGAGATGAACCTGGTAATGTTTCTCTCTCCAAGTTTTTCATTGAAGTCTCCACAGTTGCAATATTATCTTGCTGGCCTTTATCAGAACCTGAAAGCTCATCTGACACAATATCCTCGACAGAGAAGAATAATTCAACTGGTCTGTCCAGTTGGTTTGCTTCATGAGAAGCCTCCTCGATTGTAGTATTCTCCAAAGCAATTCCTGAAAGAGGTTGACCACTCTCGCCAGCTTGAAACAAAGGAAGCTCCTTTTGATCATCTATAATTACATCAGTGCTTTGACAAGATTTCGTCAAATCCAAACCATCAGCTTCCTGCATTGCCCCTACCCAGCAACAAATGAGAAAATAATTATAAATCAAATCCATGTATCAGTTTTCCCAGCCTGCCCGACTAATACCCTTGTATCTAAACTTAAAAGTATGCAATTAAATTAAAGAGACAGGGAGAGAGAGCACAACCTAAATCTGTTACCTGATCTTCCCTTGTTTGCACCACTAATGTATTGGGAATATCCTCAGATAAAAGCAACTGTTTTTCCCTTTTTTCACTCTCTTTTTCAACCGTAACAGACTCAGTCACTGCAGTTGTAACAGAAGCGGGTGGGGACAAAAGGGCAACAGGTTCAGATGCATGATCATATGTCGTTCCTCCTTCACTATTTGAAGTTTTCAAAGACACCCCTTTTGCCACATCAGCATCAACATTCTGAGAGCTACCCCCTTGATCTTGGGCTGACAGTTCAGAATCATTCTCATTAACACCGTGACCCTGAAGTGCTAACTTCGCATTAGAATCCAAATTAGTTTCCTCTCCTGTATCATTTTCCCTGACCGCTGACGACGAATCAACAGATGGTTCAACATTATCAGGAGCTGCTGAGCTTGCCAAAGACTGCGACTCTAATGATTCGGTGATAACCACATTGGGGTCACTGTTGGTTTCAAGATTTCCATCAGTAACCTGTGATGATCTTGTTGAAATAGAGGTAACACTAGCAGCATCGGAATCAGCATCGGACTCGGGTATCTGATGCTTGGAAGATTTTTTTGATGATTTCCCACGGCTACTACCACCTTTATTGTCCTTGTCCTTCTTTTGACGATATTGTTGGAGCTGCCAATACAAACATGAGAATCAAATTAATAACTGCAACCATTTAACTATGTCAACCACCCTATATATGCTGAAACAGACTAAGAGGAAATATATGGGAAGAGATAGGGATAGATGAAATCGCATATTTTCTGATCCTATAAAAAAGAAAACCAATCCAGTATTTACACATATGTCAACCTTCAAAAATAAAAATGAGAAGGCGAATAACGTCGAGGTTCGGTATGCCACACTATTTTCTTAGGTGGATTTAGAGTCAGTTTGGATAAAGTTCAACAAGCAATTATGAAAGAAAAAAAAATTATAATAACTATGGAATTTTAAAACAATAGCTTCCCGTATAAGTTGAAATAAACTTCTCCATCTCATTTTTCCAAAAGCTCTCTCATTCAACTTATTCATAAACATCTCAAAGTCGAATAACCATCAACTTAAACTTATCTTAATTGAGAATATCCCATAAGATAAAAGCCAATCCAAACTGGACCTTGGACCCTCTACAAAGTTAGGTAGACTTTTGAGTACAAAATGCATATCCTTACCCCTTACAACAAAATCAACGACATACACTCTCACATATATCTTTTTTGTATTGTACAAAAATACTAAACCTTTAATATCCTCATTAACCATTATCAATTATGTGTTTCACTCTCTAACCTGCACCGACAATTACATCACAATATCCAGAAATTCTTTTTAGTTGTAACAATTTACTAAATCTTAAATAACAACTATCCAATGTTGACAAATAGCAATGCTATATGAATATAGTGTAGCAGGATTTGAACAAATCATTATTGTTCTGTAATACACTATTCAGTACAAAGTTTTTTTTTTGCAACAGTCGATGTTAGTAATTAGTATTGTTAATATTGTAATGGGAATAGGGAATGAATTTGCGACCTCCTTATCACTCCAATCCCTAACTCCCCCACCCCAACCACCAAGCACTATTCAGTACAAAGTGTTGTCAAATGGCAACTATATTGGCACTATAGCATAACGAAATTTGAACAAATTACTATTGTTTTGCAATACACTACGCATTATTTAGTATAAAGTGTTGTCAAATGGGCGGCACTATACAGAATTTGAATAAATTATTATTTTCCATGATCTTCAATTGACAATACTTCAACTATCTAACTATAATTGAAACCGAAATCCAAAAAAAAAAAAACCCAAACACAAGAGGTGGAGCTAATTCTCCTAAAAAAACACAAAAACTTGATAAAAAAGAAATTGAAATTACCTTCTTTTTGCCAGCTGCGAGTAGATCGGTACGGCTCTTGCTCTTATCCATTTTCCGATCCACTCCGTTTTTACTACCCACTGTAACTAAACTGCAATCACCACACCCTAATACTGCCTCAACATTTCAGATCCTCTTATTATCCTACACCAAAAAAAAAAAAATCAAATCGAATTTAATTTCAAATACGGTTATTACAATTTACAATCACCAACAGAAAGCAATGTGTTCGTGAATCATTTGGAGGATTTTTGAAAAAAATCATTTCGAATTCGGTGTCGGCCAAACAGAGCCTTATTACGTAACCGTCTGATTTGAAAAAGGAAAAATCAATAAACAAAAATGAATGAATGAAAGGAAAGAAGAAGAAGTGAACCTTGATTGAGGGTTGAGGAAACGTATGAGACGACGTCGTAGAGGGTTTCATTCAAGGTGGTGGCAGTGCATCAACGATTCGTTCCTTTTTTTTTCTCTCAAATTATTGTGTGTGAGAGATGGTGGTGGTGGTGGTAGCAGAGCGTGTTTGGTTTGAGATCTAAACGCGCACACAGACACACGAGCGTTAATTTCTCTTGGTTAAGTGTCTAATCAAACAATAATACAAAAGAAAATAAGAAAAAACGAGTGTTTTTATTATTTTTCTTAGTAAAAAAAAAAGGACCGAAAAGATAAATTGGTCCTTTTGTAAAAATAATAAAAAATTTCTATTTTTTCTGATTATTTTACTTTTTTATATCTTTATCTCATGGAGCGCCGATGACATCTCTAATTTCATTTTTGGTATCCAATTGAATTGGAATACGTAATATCATATTATACTAATAGTATAAATAGAATTTCTTTTTTGATTGATATATTCAGTTAAAAATTAAAATTATATCTTAAATTTTTAAATTTTATTTTTATTTATTTTAATGGAGTATTAAAATAGTCCACAATATATATAAGTAAATATAATTCTCAAATAGTGTCGATCAAAATAATTTTACAAATAGAACATGACAAATGTTAATAAAGTATTCCAATAATTTTATTAAAAATAGAAAAATTTAAATAAAAATATATTGAAATTTGTGTTTTTAATTATTTAAAAATTTTCATTTTTAATTCAAAATTTTTATTTTTAATTTAGGTATTTTATAAATTAACTTGTCAATAATTAATCAATAACAAGAATAATTATTAATAAATTTATCTAATGAAATGACTAAATTGCATAGACTAATTAATTCTCAATAAAAAGATATTAATATTTAATTAACATGGAGAAATCATAATAACAAACATCAAAAGTTTATTGATAGATCATTTTGTCCAACATTTTAAAATTTCAAAAATTTATATGTCAATTTAAAAAAATCAAAAACTAATTTAACCTAGTTAACATTTTAAAAAACCAATAAGAATTTCACTAAATTCTTTATTTAATTGCACTTTCAACTTTTTTTCCGTGTATTCACTTATATATTTTTTAAAAAATTAAGCACTCCATAGTCAAATATCATATTTATTATAATTTTAATCTCAATCCATCTTTAGTCCCAACAATAGTTATGTGAGAAATTTGTAAATAAAATGGAATTAATCATACTGATATAGATGGAATTTTTTAGGCATATATTTATTGATGACAAAGATGTAAAGGAGGTGAATGAATAGCTTGTGGGGTCATGACTCTTGTTGTGGTATAAACTTAACTTTTAAGCGAAGCAGTTGTTGAGTAGTAGGAATCTGGATCTTCGAGCTTTCATTACCATGTGATTGTTTCATTTCTTTTTTCTGATGTCTTTATTTACAAACATAATCATTTTTAAAAGTTTTCACTTGTTCATTAAAATTTGTCAAAACGAATACAAACTATACTCAAAATTTGTTACAAATTAAAACCTAAAACATAAAGAATATAAAGAAGCGGATTCTTTAACTAATTAGGATACACAATATTTTTGTCTCTACCTTCTCCATTAATAAATTAAATCTAAAAGAAATATCTAAATTTTAAAATAATAAAATCATTTTTTTATATAATTTGTAAGAAACTGAATCTTATTATTATTAGAGAAAGAGCGTGACTATTAAAGAGAAAAATATTTGTATAATTACAATATTTTAGGCACACACTTTAAAAAATATAAATCATAATCATTTAAAAATAAATATTTTTTAATTTATTATCTTTTACTTTTTCTTATTTTATGTGTGTCTAAGTATGTGTTTGAAGCTTGTGACTACACAAGTGTTTTTTGTCGAAGGAGAGTAATTACATTATATAGTAGGAAGGAGATGAGAATGTTTATGGTTGAGGACATGAATGGGAAACTGTGTGTGTACATTGTATGGAAAGAGGGATATTTTGTGTGATAAAAATTATTTTAGAGGAAGGGGTGTCAAGAGAAAACATATGGGTGTACGTATCATTCTCCCTTCTATTGTTGTTTTTTGCCTTAAAAATTTCCTTGGTCCACAGACAAAAAAGAAAGTTTTATCCTATACCCCATTTCTATACCTATACCCCCATAATTTTATAAAAATATCAATTATACTCTCAATTTTTATTTTATTTTATCAATTCAAAGTTCTTTTTTTCTACTTTTTACCATTTTATCTTTTTCAGAAGCAGAAAAAAGATTTCTAGTAAGTAAAAATTTTCCGGTAACTTTCAGAAAACTTTTTTGAAGAATTCCGGTAAACATCTTATTTCTGGAAAACTTTTTTCAAGTTTTTCGGTACGTTTTTACCGGAAAACTTTAAAAAATATTTTCGGTACAAAAGTGAAAAAATTGTAGTACCAAAAAACTTCATTCAAAAGATTCGGATACAGTATTTTCGGAAAACTTTCTAAGAAAGATTTTTGGTACACACCAATTTATTTTTTGTCTATACCATAAATAATAATTAATACCATAAATAATAATATTAATTAATACACCATACCATAAATAATAATATACTATAAATAATTAATAATAATAATATACCATATTAATTAATACACCATACCATTGAAAATATTTTCGATATAATGTTTCCGAAAATGTCACGTTGAAGTTTGTTGGTAGTATAAGTTTTTCGAAAAAGTTAAAATAAGTTTTTCGGTAGTTCCAGAAAACTTTAAAAAAGATTTTTGGAAATGATGTTTTGTACCGGACATTTTTTTTCAAAGTTTCCGAAGTGGAAGTTGAGTACCAGAAAATTGAAAAAAGTTTTCCGCAAATTTTTTTTACACTTATTTATGTTCCTGAAATATTGAAATGAAGAAATAAAAAAAAATTGTAACTTTTTATATATATTAAGGTATTTTGGTATTTTCCTTTATTTTTTGGGGTACATGGATAAATGAGATGGTAAAATTTTAAACAAAAAAAATATCTCTCTTTAAGTTGTGGAAATCGCTTATCCCTACTAATTTGTCAATCTTCTTAAAAAATCTAAAATACCTCTTATCATATTCTACAATTTGATTCACTAATTTAAGTATCTTAGTAAAAGCAGAACTCTATTTTCTCTCATTAACTATATTTTTTAAATCTAAAACTCTCTAAACCTTCATTTTCTTTCGAATCCAACTCAATCTCAATTTCTTATTTCAAATTCAAACTAAAACTTTACTTTTTCATTCATCAACTCTTAATTACCAAAATGTAAATTTTTTATTTTTATATTTTTTATTTTAGTGTTTATATTTATGTTTTAATATTTTTTATTTTAGTGTTTATGTTTTTGTTGTTGTAGTAGTTTTATTAGGTAGTTGAGATGAATGTTGATGTTGATGTTGTTGTTATGTCAATTGGTTGTTGTCGTTACAATTGAGTTTATATCTTCTAAGTTGTTATAGTTACAATTGAGTTATATTTTAGTGTTTATGTTTATGTTTTAATATTTTTTATTTTAGTGTTTATGTTTTTGTTGCTGTAGTAGTTTCATTAGGTAGTTGAGATGAATGTCGATGTTGATGTTGTTGTTATGTCAATTGGTCGTTGTTGTTACAATTGAGTTTATATTTTTTAAGTTGTTATAGTTATTGTATACCAAGTGTTTGATAAAATGTGTTTTTATTTGCAATGAGTTTGTAGTGATATATAAGTAGTTTAAATTGTTGTTGTTGTTATGTAAATCAGTTGTCAATGTTGAAATATGAAAAAATATTGAATAAAATTGTTATAGTTGTTGTATGTCAAGTATTTGACAAAATGTTTTTAATTTGTAATAAGTTTGTAGTGATATATAATCAAGGTCGGCTCATAGCTCATGTAGGTTGGGCCACCACACATGACCCAAAATTTTGAGGGTCCCAAAATATTACTTACATATTGTCAACGTTTACAAATTATTAGATGTCTTGCAATAATTCAGTGATATAATACAATATTTTCATGCATGAGATCCTAAGAATGATCCCAAAAGTTGTATTTTTCTATAAAATTTAATTTAATTTTTTTTAGTTTTTAGTTATTCTTTTTATTATGGGTTCACTTTTTAAGATTAGAATGTGCCCTAAATGGCTTTTAGAGATGAAAGGTGACAATAATATTACTCGATTCTGACACAGTAGGAAGACCCAATGTAGGTGTGTACGTAGAGAGCGTTAGATCGAAGCTATCGGTAAATGACAGCGGGTTAGAGGTGACATTGAATATGTACAGGACATGATAACTACACCACCGTCGTCATCGCCGCCATTATCACCACATACACCATTTCAAGGACCATCATCACCACAAGTTCAAAAGTTTTTGGGGAGCCCCGTTGATATCTCTTTGTTATCATATTTTGAGGACCACGTGGTGGTCTGCATGTGGGTTGGAGATGTAAGTTTTAAGTCTAATTTTATTTAACTAAGGATTAATAATTTATTTATTTCATCATCAAAAGACTAACCATTGATCTTTTTTAGGAATATGTTCCTCTGAAATGCGTCAACAATAGTAGAAAGATATGTTAGCCTCAACATCCAGCTTCTACTGTGACTTGGTTTTGAAATTCAATCAAAGTTTTTGGTTTAGTTGAGGTGTGGGAATAGGTCAGGCTAGACTATAATTTGAAAGGTCTGAGTATGGCTTACGACCTATCATAGACTTTTTTTTTCCGATCTGACCTAACCTTTTTAAAAAGTATAGTAGGGCCTGAAAGCCTATTTAAAAGTCTATTTTACATTAAAACATTTAAATAGTATAATTTATATATTTTTTAAATAGGCTAAACTAAGCCTTTATATATAATCAAATTTAATAAAATTATAACTAGCAAGTAAGCATGAGTTTGATCTATTTAAATTAAATAGGCTTTAAACAAAAGTATGAGTCTAGCCTTTTTATTAAACATGTCATGCCAGACAAGACCATAAATAGGCTAAGTTATAGACCACTTACGGACGACCTAGTCTTTTCCCACCCCTACGCATAACCTACAAGTTAATAAATGTTGCCCTATTATCTGCATTTGCCGAACAATGGCATAAGGAGACTAGCTTATTTCATCTTCCTATTGGTGATATGACAATGACTTTGGATGATGTGTCATGTCTTATGCACTTGCCCACCACCATACACTTACTAGTACATACATCGCTAGTGAAAGAAAGAGGGTTAAGTGGATGTATAATGATCTTATGTTCAACTTAGATGATGCGCTAACAAATGTTGAAAGAACCAAAAGAGCGCATGTTATATTCTCAACCTTTGAAATCCAATTTTTGATTAATCTAAACAAACTTGTTATGATGATGAGGTTAAGGAATATCATCGGCTTAACGTCATCAAATGTTATCTTCTCTACCTTGTGAGCACTACCATATTCAACGATAAAAGTGCAACGTATATTGACATTATATGCGTTCAGTACGTCAAAGACTTTGGTAATGTCTGAGAGTATGTATTGGGTGTTATTGCTCTTGCTGTCTTGCTAGTCAGCTAAGGGATTCTAGCAAGCCCAAGACAAAACAACTAGATGGTTACGTGTCTTCCTCTAGGTAATTAAGAATTTATTTAATTGGAATTTTTTTATAATATTAATTAATTTTTTTGGAATATTATTTATAATTAATTTTATTGGAACATCATTTATAATTAATTTTTAATCTACTTTTTTTTCTTCAAGCATGGATCATGTAACATTTTCTTATAACATGTCCACGAACTCTGCAAGGTGAATATGACGAGTCCCTTCAACGTGCATGTATTTTCACTCCACATCGAGGTCATCTACTGACAAATATATACATAAATACACTGAATCATTTGGAGATCTAAGATTATTGATTTTCTCCCTATGACAACCACAACATGACTCGTTCATTGGAGGAAATATGTTGATACTCTGGATGAATTAAACGCGGATCCATGATGAAATTTCATCACTTGCCTAAACGCGTGCTTAGGCGATTCTGATATATTCAGAACACCTTTACGCATCCAAACATATCTACACCTCCTACCATGAGTATACAAGAGGTTGATCAAACATATATGAATTTTAGATTGCATATAATTACTCCAGATATAGGGGGCTATTCGTGGACAAAAGTTGGGAAACTTTAGTTCGAAATGTGACTTGGTTGTAGAGTATTTCTCATTCTTTCACGTAGTCATTATAGGAGGAAATCATTTGAGATCTATAGACTTCGAGGTCGTCATACAACAGAAATTCGCATCTAATGTAGTTGACAAGCTGCACATTTGCAGGATGGTTAGAAATCTTGCATTTGAACCACGTGAGACAATGGAGGAGGGGACTCACAATACGAATATGTGCAACAGTGATTACACATATAATATATTTTTATATCGTAGGAGGAGACATTATAGCATTAAAAATTCAGGATCTCTTGGAAACACGGGGAGGGATGAGCAATTAAGTTGTAGGTTAAAAAGGCCAAGGCCCAATCTCTCATCATAAGGTTCATTATTTGGATTTTTTTTAGTATTAAAATTGATTGAATTTTAAAACCGTTTTCAAAAATTGATTTGAGAAATTTACAATTGGTTTCATAATCATTTTTATCTAATTAAATGATTTTATTTGAAGTTAATTGTCCAATCAATTATAAAATCCTTTGGATACAAAAATAATACGTACAATAATAATAATAATAATAATAATAATAATAATAATAATAATAATAATAATAATATTCATTATTTTAAAACCCATTTTTTTAATTTATTCAAATAATATTGTTTATATTGTTTTTAATAATAGTATTTTTCTTATCATTTTAAAAATTAGTAATTGTGAAAATAATTTTATTTATTATTTTAAAATTAAGTATTTTCCTTTCAAAATATAGTAATAAAATTGACTTGAGAGATGTAAAAAAAGTTAACTTAGGTGTGAGTATTAAAATGTTTGAACATAGGTTAAACACATTGTAAATGTTATTTTGAAACGAAACAAAATCTTTTGAAAAATAAATATTAAGATATTATTTATATCATTTGAGAGTTACTAAAAAGACATATAACACTATTGTTTATAGAAAAATCAAATTCAATCTTTAATATAGTAAAAAAAAATAGTCAGCAAGTTTAAGGTGAGATATTGCAGTTGTTGCTTAAATCAATTACTTTCGGTGATAATATTTTGAATTAATTTTTTTTTTTTTGAGATAAAACCTATGTGATTTAATAATTAAAAATAATGTATGTAATTCTTATTTATACTATGAAGATAAATAAATTATATTTGTTTTATGGTTAGATATTCTTATTTATAATTCTTGTAAAAAAAATCGTCAACAAATTTAAGGTAAAATATTACACTTGTTGCTTAAACTAATTGTTTCCGGTGATAATATTTTGAGTTAATTTTTTTTTTTTTTGGAGATAAAACTTATGTGATTTCAAAGTTGAAAGTTGATTATTTAGTTATGTTCAACACTTAGAATCTTACACTCAAGAAACTCTCTCCCATTTCACTATTTAAGTTCCACATTGAAAATTTTACTCTTTTACAATCCCCTCTTCTTCTATAAAAGGTGAGCACCACCACTTTATTGAACAATCAAGAGTAATTAGAAAATTAATTTAAAAAAAATTATTTTTAAGGCTAGTTTAAATTATATAAATTTTAGTTAATATTTTTATTAATTAATATTTTAACAATTAATATTAAAAGAATACATTTGTTTCTTTAATTTTTTTTATTAATTTAATTTGAACTATCGAACTAAACCAAATTACTCTTGAACTTGAATTAAGTCAACTTTAAACCAAAAAAATAATTTGTGATGAACTTGAAACGAGAATCAAACATAAGCAATTCTCGTTGAAGTGAGCTAACTATATTCGTAGTTGGTATTTGTAGAGATATGCAAATACTATAAAATTTGCAAAAATACCAATTAACGATCTCTAAATAAAAAGATGAAGATACCACAAGTAACATTTTTATTCAATGAAACAAATATGTGCTCGTAGATATCCATGGACGTCTCCAATTAAAACATTCTTAGAAATAATGTATAACTTTTGGAATTTAAGAAGCATCCACTAGTGATAATTCAGCCATTTTTTATTTAAAAATTGAATAACAATCATATATCCATCAAAATATATCATTGTTATTCATAAAATGATTTATATTTATATAAAAAAAATAAAATTAATAAATATATATCATAAATATAAACAATTCTACACTGATAACTAATATACTATTTATTAAATAACTATTTTAAAATGAAAGTTACAATGGTGTGTAGGTTAAAAATATTTATGGTTTCTATTAATTGAAATTGGTTGTTTACAATTTAAGTGCATAGTTTTTTGTTTTTCTTTTTTAAATTATATAAACAACTATGACTCCAAAGATTCTTTTTCTGCAAATTACAACATGAACTAAAATTATAGAAAATTGACATGCTTAGGAAAGAGAATTCCATGCCATGTAAAAACAAAGGAATTGGTTCCACATCAATTAGGCGTTAATTAATCATTAAAATTAAGAGACCAAAGTGTTACGCAAAATAATGTTTTATCGGTCAATTTGATATAAACATCATGATTAGCAACTTTTGTTTATTTAATCTTTGATATTTTTCTTAATTAATTTTTTTTACGATATAAAATTTTATTATTTATCCGTATAATTTAAAATAGATGTGGAATCTTGGTCATCGAGTTGCACTTGCAAAAAGACCCAATACTTATTTCCTAATGCACAACACATTATTTTAATCATTAAGAATCGTTTAGGTCAAGTTCTTATAACAATATTTAATTGGATATATTTTTTTATGTTGACGGTGGACAAACGACTTATACGCAACGGAATATATAAATTAATCAAAACATATTAAAATTATAAATAAGTTAGACTTTGTGCCTCAGATTCTGATGTGATCTTAAAGAATCTTGATAACATAATTGGAGAACTCGAAAATAATATTAAAAATAAGGGGTCCTATTAATTAAACGGTAGAGAGGATATGACAATTGATTTTATAGGCTAAATTATACGTATACATGACTAAATAGGAATCATATCCCATCGCTGAAAATTAGAATCAAATCCTCAATTTATGTCTTAATTTATGATATTTTTTATATCATGAATTAACCGATAAATTAATCAAAGGTTGTGGTCAATTTCGTTAGATTAACTAAGATTAAGGTGAATTTTACAATATACTTGAATAATTTTTTTATAAGTCAAAATTATTAATGGAAGTATAAGAGATAGTACAAGTTCATTTATTAACTATTTTGGAGACAACTCGTAAGATTTAAACACCACGAAGCAAAATAAAAAGTAGAACTATACTTCATCTTATTTTCGTCAGCATCTCCCTAAAGAAATGATCGTTGAATCTTTATGATATTATCAATCACTTTTCTAAGAGGTTTAAAGAAAGATAAGTAGCATAGAGGCAAAATATTAATTACTTAATTTATTAAAATCACCCTACCATTGTGTTGAGACAAAATCTCTCTAAATTAGTTTTAATGATAACAAAATTAATTAAAATATTATGATTGAGTTTAATGACTAATCTGTGTTTTTGAGTGTATTCATATAAGAAAACAAGTTATCATTCATTAAGGAAAAAAAAGAAAATTCTGAGTTAAATGCTAAGTATGGAAAATGCCGAGGATGACCTCACGAGCTGGTGAAAGTGCAGTTCTGCATCCTTGCTGATTTTGAATTCATTAAACAGGGGCATAATAGTATTAAAGAATGAATTATTTGAATTCATTCAACAAAGACATAATAGTATTAAAGAATGAATTGTTTAATTCATTCAATAAAGGCAAAATACTATTAAAAAATGGTTAAAGAAATGCCTTTGAAGAAAAGTAGCAAGAATGCAAGAGAAAGGTACGAGGAATAATGATATTAACATGTGCCTATAGTCAACATCTTGAAAAGCTTTCCAAGACTTTATGAAAACAACTCATCATGTCATAGGCAAAAAGGCTGCATGTACCATTATGTGATTTAAAAGGATTATAAAGTCAATCTTCAAAAAGGCAACAACAAACAAGTCATAAATAAATTGATCACATGTCTTAAGGCAAGGAAAGAAGAAAAAGCCTTCACGTGAAGCCTTCACAAAGCCTTGAAGAAAGGAATGAAAATGACATCACATGTTCTTACAAGTCATTAAATGGAGGAAAGAGAAAAAGCTCACATGTGAAGCTTTATCAAGGCTTTGAAGAAAGAGAATGAAAATGACTCCACACAATATTCAAACATTAAAGAAAGGAAAGAGAAAAGGACAACACATGTCCCCAAGTGCCAAGAAAACAGCTACCTCGTACTTGAACATGGAATGCATATTTTCAAATGAGCTGAATGGCATTTTCGTAAATATGAAGAAAAATATTGGCATTTCTCAAATGGATTTTCCAACGGTCATAAAAGGCTTGACTTATGAAATGAACATCACAAGACCTCTATAAATTGCAGCAAGCTGATCTTCATCAACAACACAACACATTGCATTAAAAAAGATCAAAGATCTTAAACCTTTCAAGAAGCAACATCCATTAAATCTTCATACTTTCTACAAATCCTACATTAGATCTTTGTTAATCTTTTGAGAAAGTATTTAGAATCAATCACTCTATTATCACACTGTAATTTCCACGTGAGGTACACTTGGAAATATTTGAAATCTGATTGTAAGCTTGGTGAAGCTTGAGAATACAAAGTTGTAATCATCCTCGGTTAGAAGTTGATCTGTTTGAACATTAGTGAAATCTCACAAGGGTGTGAGGACTGGAAGTAGCCATCTTTGGGTGAACCAGATAAAAACAGTGTGTGTCAATCTTATATTTCTTCTTCACTCTTTAACTCGGTTTGAATTTGAAGGTTTTGAAAAACCCATCCTCGGGCTTTCCATCCTCAGCAAGAGGATAGTTTTTAAAACACTTGAAAACTATTTTTAAAACAGCAAAATCCCTATTCAACCCCCCTTCTAGTGATATTTAGCTACATCACATTGATTGACAAATGATGACCATTCCAACTAGCAAATCTTTAGGAAGAGGAGGAGGAATAAATTTTATCTTCTTTTCATCCTCAAGTTTCCAAGTAATAGTCTGCTGAAAATTGTCCCAGATCTTCGCTAGAGATCTCATTTATGGAGAATCGTTCAACTTGCAAATCATATTCTCCAACAAGTTTTGATTATTGTCATACTTATTCAAGATAACCTGATACCATGATTAGTCAATAAATTTCAAAGCATTTAAAAAAAACATCATTCGTTAATTGAGATCTTTTGATGCTTGGACCACCATTCTCCTTAGACGTACAACAAACCTCTCAATTGATCAATTGGGTCTTACGAGTTGTTTCAGTGTCTCCCCAAATAAAACCTCATTGTAATTTTTCTAACTCAGTACAAGTAGTTGTAGGGATTTTGACATACTGCATATCAAAGTAAGGGATAAAACTCATTATAGACTAACTCAAAGTAATTCATCTTGCCAAACTCAAACATTGTTGCTTTCAACCACTAAGACGCCTTTGAATCATCTCAATAATATGTTGAAACCTATTTTTAGAACTCATGCCATGTATAGTGTTTGGCCCAAGATACTTCCCCAAGCTTAGAGATTCTTTGAACCCGTATATTGCACAATCTTCTATCAAAATTGAGTATCTCCATTAACTGAGAATTTTTTTTTTTGAGTATTTTCGCCATTGGTGTTTTGGCCCAAGGATTGACAAAATTGATCTAAGGAATGTTTGATGCAGTAAGCTTGCTTTAGAGTGGTCTCTGCAAATAAAAGAATGTCATTTGCAAAAAGAAGGTGAGACACCTTAGGTACCTCACTCCCTGAACGCATAGACTTAAATAACATGCATCAACTTGGTCAACAATAATATGCGACAAACGATCCATATAAAAAACAAAAAGATATGGAGAGATGAGATCCCCTTGTCAAATACATCTAGATGGCACAAAGTTATCAAGCTTGTTCTCATTCCATAAAATTTTGAAATACAATGATAATTATATTAATTAATTCCTTAGAAAACTTACAATCCCAAAGACATTGAGTAACAAAATTCTAATTCAGTATGTCATAGGTCTTCTCCAAATCGATCTCAAGGATATAAAGCTTGATTGATACAAATATATGATGTTATTCAGCAAAGGTTTCACACGATTCACCACAACTTTAGTAACTAATTTATAAATCACATTGCAAAGAGAAATATGACGAAATTGTGTTAAAAACTCTGATTGATCAACATTTGAAATAAGCACCAAAAGGGTATTATTAGCCGAGCTAATCAAAGAAGGATCACTCCAGATAATGCTAACAAACTAGTGTAAAGACGGAGCCGCAATCTCCCAACAATAGAAAAGAGCTGAAAAACATCATCTCCCATGGCATTGTAGGAATCCATATTAAGCAGAGCCTTCTCTATCTCAATCATAGAAGGCATAGAACACATGCTTGCCTGATACTCCTCCTAACCAAATTATCACTCTCTAATTGGTATGATAAATGTTAACGAAAAATGTAATATATATCTAAATTTTGATAAAATTGTTTTAGCTAATTTTTTATTAAAAAAAATAGTTAAAACAATTATAAATATTTAATAAACTAAGTAAATAATAATAATAATAATAATAAAAATAACAAAATGGTTTTTAAAATCAAGTACTTCTAGGCCCGAAATAATGTTAAGAAAATGGGATATTTGTAACTATGAATGCAAAAAACATAGGCTATATTGTAATAAAATTAAAATTTATCATACACATGTATGTATGAACAGAGATGTTTCACAAGCTTTTTAGTCATGGTCATATTATTAAACTATAGCTTGAATCACAAATACTCAACCCTTTTAATTCAAATTTTAAAGACAATACTATAGTACCTATCATATGACACCATGCACTACTGCGACAATTCAATTGTTTGTTACTTTTTTCCTTATAACTTAGAGAGTATCCCTCCAATGGTAATAATTGGATTCGAATCCTCAACATACAAATTCAAAGCTAATTTGTTGAAGTTCTTTTTATAAATTTAATTTGCATGTATCCAAAACTCGAATTTACAATGTGTCTTCGGTACTCCAAATAGTCGTAGTTGTTGTTACTTTATTATAGAATATATGTATACATATTCTCTACTCCATTATACAAAGAAAACATAGGGAATAATTATCCTCCAATGTCAACGTTAAAAGCAACTATATGAATTTTGTCAAAATAATTAAGAAACAACTCTGTAATTTTCAATCTACGAAACATTGTTTTGAATAATAAACAAGGAATACAAAACTTTATTTCTCCCAAGAACAACATAATACTCACGGGCAGACAAACAAATGTTGACTTTTATTGTTTATTAAATTGTTTTGATTCATGTTAGTAATTGTGATTAGGATAACCACTAATCCAAGAACATAAATGTATAAATATAAACTTAGACATTTATCCTTGCGATAAGCTTCACCTATTATAATATTTTTTTTTCTTCATAAAGTTATTCCCATCGAAAATAATTTTATTTTAAACGTGTCGGATGTTTAGAGCCGGCCCAAGAACTAAATCATTAAAATTAAGATTTTAGACTTAAAAAAAGTGTTTATTTAACAAGGAATAAAAGACCCTTAATTAAATAGTTTATAATATTGTTAATTATATTATAAATTTATTTATAATTATATGTTAACTTAATGGGTAAAATTAAAAAGATTTTAAGTATGAAAATATTAAAATTTATCGTATTATAAAATTCTAATATCTTCTATTGGACCCAAAGCTTCACTTATTTTATTTGTTTAAATATAGCGTGGTGCATGTCTTTATTTATAATTTATATGTGGGGACTTCAACAGAATGGTCGACTAATAAATTTGGATTTTATTTTTATTTTTTGGATTATAATATATTTGGATTTGGAACAAGTGACATGATTAAAATACTATGTATATGCTTAATGATAAACAGATCATCACAACTCACAAGGCTGTTTGAGAGATTTGCAAGATTTGTTCTCTCACCTAAATAATAAAATAACGTTTTAAGTCAAATAGTATATATTCACACGATCAAACATTTGATATATGGTATTCGGGTTTGAGATCCAATTGTCCAAGCTTTGGTGAGCATAATGGCTTTTCTATCGGTGTGAAAAACTCAAAGTCAAATATAAATAAGAGATAAAATTTTATAATAGTTTATATATACCAATTATGACAAGAACTATCTAATCAGAGTTGTAACTAAGAATTTGATTGTCCTGCACCAAATTTGAATTTGGTTTTCCATTTTTCTATACAAATTTTTTATTGTATTTTATTAATCATATATATATATATATATATAAATAATAAATGAACAATGTATGTATCTATCACTACAAACATTGTTAGAAATACTATTGATCCAAACAATTTTTATTATATAATTTTTTTATACAAAAAATATTGGTTACCTTCAAATTTTGAAGCCTTGTGTGATAGTACACGTTGCACAAGTTCAAGGCTACCATTGTATCTAATGTATGTTTAGTTACATTTTTTTGAGTAAGAATTGATTCTAGATTTGTAGAATTTGATTAGGATATTTTTCATTGTTTTCGAGTTTAATTGATTTTGTTTCAAGAATTAATTTTGATTTGAAATTAATATTTATATGTTAAGTTAATCTCTTTAAATTTTTCATTTAATAAATATATTTAAATATTAATTATTTTATATTTAACTCACTTTCAACAAAAAAAATAATTTATTCAAAATTAAATTTTTTATCCACATAATGCAGCCTTTTTGAGTATGGTACTTTATAGTATGCTCATAATTCAAACTATTATAAAAAAGAAAATTACTAACTTAACTAATATATACATTTTAGTTGAGCAGATAATTAAAAGGTGACAACACCAAAATATCGCAATAGAATATTTTAACGACATCAAAACATAAATTGGACACATTTTATTTATAATGATAAATTAAACAAATTAAATTTATTATCTATTTTTTCAATATATGTGAAATAAATAAATTATACTTATAATATAGACGAATGGGTAAATATTATTTTCTTTTTGAGTATATATTAAACTTTTCTAAATTTAGTATATATTATTTGCTTTAATGATTTCTTTATGGATTTGTCTATGATGTTGAGCATATGCATTGATCAAATATGTCAACATTAATATTGTTTAGTAAAAATATATCAAATAGTTTATAAGGTGGAATGAAACTGACAAATGTCAATATTATTGAGTTCAAATTCAGGATTTCGTAATTGTATGTGAATTTTATGGTATTTATTATTCTGTGTACAAACAAAAATCAAATAATTAGCTTTAAATTTGTCTAAACGTGTATATAAATAATTTATTGAATACATATATTTATATATATTCTATTTAAAATAAAATAAAAATAATAATTAAAAAGTTAATGTATGTCGTTTTAAATAAAGACTAGATACGTTACATTTTAATTGGCCTTTAGTTATTCAATTACAAAACTAGCTCAAAAAAAATTTCATCAATACATTTCAAACTTCATATTTTCTTATTTATGTTTTTTTCTAGAAGGAACTTATTATAAGAAAGGTGGCACTACTTGTTTATTACTTAATGTCTCCTTCAGCCTTCAAGTATTATATGCATACTCTCTTTCTAATACTTTTTTAGGAGACATTTTGAATATATGTTTGGTTCCTAATATATATAAGATACAAATTAAGTATAAATTTACCATTTTCTGTCAAAAATAATTTTAAAACTTTATATTAGTTAATTTTCTTAAATGGTTTTATTTTATTCACTAGTTTCATTTCCACAAAAGTTTTACTTTTTTATGCAAGTGGGAGACATTAATAAATTATAAAGTTTTACTTTCATTCTTTTTTAATTGTGGTTTCAAAGTTAGAAGAGAGTAGTGCGAAATAGGAAAAAGTATGCATTGAATGGTTTTTATTTTTTTTTATTTATGGTAATGGCATTGAGTTTCGAGAATGCTGTTAATAATTGAATTTGACCATTTTTTATGGACCATAAAATAAGCAAGATCAGAAAATTTTGATTATCTTTGCTATCTTCTGTAAACGCACGAGGTTTTAAACACGATTCTACAAATGTTTGAATTTTTTTTATATTAATGGTATTATTATATTTTGAGAGGAAGAATGAAAAACTAACTAATATCTTCAATTAAAAAATACAAAACATAAAGTCAACATTGGAATACCGTTTCTGGCCAGCAAAGTTTGTTTTACGCATACATTTGTTATGGTCTATTTTAATCAGCATGTTAATATAATAAATAAAATAGCTCTAATACTACCATTTTTTCATGGGTGCCACATAATTCTATAAAATTTAATTCAATGTATAGATACATAGTAGGATTAAATAAAATTTTAATTTTTATAGAATTTTACTTTTAGTTATGTAAAAAAAAAATTCTTCTTTAGTTTCCCACAAATTCTCAATTTTGTTTTTTGTCTTTGTTTTTCAAGTCAACTAATGTTTTTCATTCAAATTTTTAAATTATTTTTTTATATATGTTTATAATATTATAAGAATTTTACTAAAAAATATTATATTTTTGTTTTTAAAAAAAAGATGAATTAAATATCATGTTTTAAGTGTCAAAAACTTATATAAATTCTTATTTTTTTTTACATTTATTAAAAAATTCTAAATTTTTGTAACAGATATTTTTATAATATTTTAAACATGCACGAAAAAATAGAAACTAAAAGCAACACATTTAAATATTATAGGGACTAAAAATTTATGTAGCTTATATTTTATTTAAATTTGATTCATAACTAAAATGCTAAATGTTGTGAAATAGTGGATTTTACGAAATCCTTAATTATGTAATTGTATAGTATTAAATTTTTTTATAATCAAAATATAGACTAAATAATCATTTTAGTTTCCGAGAAAAATTATGAGACCTAATTTAGTCTCTAAGAAAAATAACTTTTAGTATATGAGAAAATTGAACTTAGACAATTTACTCTCTACATTATTTACACTTTATTTGGTTGATAAAGAAGAGATGAAAAAAGAAAACAAAGTAAAAAAGAAAGAAAAATAATAGAAAATAGATTGATTAATTAGTATAAACATAATTGTTTCTGGAGTATCATTGAATCTACAACTTAGGATATCAAATGTTGCGTATCTGCAAAATCTTTCTTCATTTGTAAATAATATTACATGAGCCATCTTTCAAATATTAGCTCTGATTCTCGTTGGCCTATTCCAATTCCTTACTCTAGTAAATAGAGAATCATTTGTATCTTCATTGTGGGAATTAGAAATTAGAATGTCATATGTTGAAATGATGGAGAATGTGCCATTAATATTAGGTATCCATAAAGGCATATCATTCATAGGTTCAATATTGGCTTCCCTCATGCAAGCATGTATATGATAATGTTTTCATATTTAATTATCAAATAAATGTTATTGGCTTCCCTCATTCACATTTGCTTTTCAAGTTGTTGAAAGAGTTATTTCTAATGGTAATTGAAAATGTTTGACATACTTTCACCACCGCATTTATATTTAGCCTTCATAGCTTGAACCCAAAATTTCAATGGATTAGCCATAATTGTCAAGCAAACTTACTCATATATGTTTCATTTAGAGTTTTCATATTCTTAAAACCAACCCCTTTCAAGTTTATATGACATTTTCTTTGCTCATTGCTACTTCCTTAGATAAAATCTTTAAGATCTTCTCAACCTTGTCACAAACATAGGTAGGATTTGTATCGTATGCATAATGTAGTATGAAATACTTGTGAGGGATGATTGAACAAGAGTAGTTTTACCTACAAGAGAAAGAGTGATAACTTTTGAACTTAATTTCTTTTTCATTTTATCAATTATATATGAGTAAATAAGGATTTCCCTGGTGAAGCATAGGTGCTCTCATGTATATATCAAGATCATGTGTGGTGGAAATTCGACTTAATACCTATTCTCTATCACCTTTGGTCTTTTTTGGAGAAAAACAATTTATATATAAGTAGATTTGTTGTTTGTCCAAAATGGAGACAAAATTCTTCCAATACTTCTTTGATAACAAGTGTCTGATCAGAGAAGCCTTAGCTACCAATACTAGATCATCAACAAAGGAAACATGAGATAAATTAGGACTAGTTTTTTGCATTCACCTCTCCTTTGATCCAATTTTTTGACCAATTTTGAAATCAATTGCAGTATAATTGAAGTTTGTGATGTTCAATCTCTCACTTTCACCAAATCAAACACACCTAATTTTTTTGATTATGACCCATTACCTGATATAAATCACATTTTCTTCACGTTTTATACTTGATTTCAATTTATTATTCAAGTAATATTTAGATGATACTTATGAAGTCTCGTCATTTCAAAATTGTGGTACACTATATTACTTTCATATGTAGACAAATATCCTTCATTTTGCACCACTGAAAATTGTTCACCATATGCATTATGTACGTTAGCGTCCTTGTACACCTTAAAAGCGTTAAATGATTTTGACAAATCTTATAACATACTACTATGACATGAGAACAAGACACATGAAATGTCTAATATTTTGCCGAATCACACCAATTTATAAGAAGGTGGACTTTGAACTCACCAATTGGTAACCCCTTTCTTGGATTTACCGTTTCATAGACCATGAAATAATAATTACTTCGATCGAATTGCACAACTCAATTAGTATAGAACTTAGCCACTTTGATATCAACATTCTTTATGCAAATTTGTGTGATTCATGACTATAAGCTAAAATTGTGTCAATTTGTTGTCCCCTTCTTACCAATAACATCCCAAACCTATAGTAGCTTTATTTGACAAAAATAATCGTCGAAAGATTGTGTGTGCACTAACACACTGAATTTATTTATTGATTCAATAAGTTTGATTGTAACATAGTCTACCTTCATTGTACACCATAGTAAATTTTTGTGTGGGATATTGTCGACTCACTTTCAAGCCTCTTAGCCAACCATGTTGATGCTAATACATGAATGAAGACTCACTTGGCACATATCTCATAGATAATGAAGTTAAAAAGTGTCAATAAATAGTTATGAAAAAATGAGTGGAATTGATTAGTATAAAAATTATAAAGGTAAAATATAATTTTGATAATTTATTTTTTATTTAATATTTATTTTGGTCTTGTATCTTTTTTTTATTCGTTTTAGTCTTTATATATTTTTGTTATTTATCTTTTATGTAATATTCATTTTTGTTCAAAATAAAATGATAAATTTGTATAATTTTATGAATGATAAAATACTAGAACAATTATTAAATAAAAATAAATTATTAAAATAAAAAATTAATAACTAAAATAAAAAATAAATGACTAAAATAAATAAAATAACTAAAAAATATTAAATAAAAGATAAATAATTAAAATTATATTTAAACTAAGTTACAATTATTACTCTTAAATGAAGGGAAAATTACATTTACTAATACCCCATATAGTTTTTGAAATATCATTCACCTTCCCTATATTCACTAAAAAATTTGTGCATAACATTTATTTTTCATTACTTTTTCAACTTTATCTGTCATTTATTAAATAAACACTAGAATATGTGTTATTAAAAACATAACCGTACATTTTAAAATTATAAATAGCAGATGCATATTGGTATTTTTATATATTAAAAAAAAACTCTAATTATATTATATAATAAATGATATAAATAAATATAAATATGACAAAACAAATATTTGATATAATTTTTTTAGGAAATAGAAGAGAGATGAATGTTTTTTAAAACCTAAAACGGATGTTGTGTTATTTAAGATAACTTCAAACAGATAAATTTAATTCCCCAAAATTGAAAGTAGCTTTTGTTCAAATTATGGTAACTTGTGATTTTCTCAAACCATGAAACCATACACATGTTATATTAATATTACTACATAAACAAAAAAGATTCGACCAAATATAATAAATAAAAGTTATTTTGACTAAAACACAATTAACCAACACATTCTCTCTCTTACAAAGTCACCTAATCTGGTCATCCTCCACTTCTATTATATATCTCCACTTCCCTCAACCTTTCACCCTTCCAAACCCACTCCCCTTTTTCTTCCTCCTTCCATTTTCTATTCCATTCTAATTCTTCCATTATAATTTTCATTCATTCTCTTCAACCCCTTCTAATTCTTTCAAAATCAAAAATGGCAGTGGAACTCATGGGGTTCCCAAAATTAGATGAACAAAAGGCTATACAAGAGGCTGCATCAGAAGGTCTCAAAGGCATGGAACACCTGATCCTAACCCTTTCTCATCAACCAACTCAATTGAACACTCAACTCACCGACCTCACCGTTTCAAAATTCAAAAAATTCATTTCCTTGCTAAACCGAACCGGTCACGCTCGGTTCAGACGAGCCCCGGTTCACTTCTCAACATCACCGGTTCGACCTCAAACTCCACCGGTTCAATCAACACCTTCAACCTCTTCACTTCCCCCGCCTCAAGTTCAATCATCGGCCATCTCGTTACCGCCGCACTTTCCTTCTCCGTCGTCGGCTCCGGTTACAAATCGCCACGCGCCGGCGAACTTCGTCCAACCGCAATCACATAGCCTCACGCTTGATTTCACGAAGCCAAACGACGTCGTTTTGAACAAACCCATGGTTGAACTTGAATTCTCGAAGGAAACAGCAACGTTTAGCGTTTCTTCGAATTCGTCGTTCATGTCCTCCGCCATCACCGGCGACGGCAGCGTTTCCAACGGGAAACAAGGTTCCTCGATTTTCTTAACTCCGGTGGCAGTAGCCTCGACAGCACCGACAATCTCCGGCGGAAAACCGCCACTGTCGTCGGCTCCGTCTAAGAAAAGGTGCCACGATCACGGTGATCACTCCGACGACGTTTCAGGCACAAATAAGTGCCACTGTGTCAAGAGAAGGTACACCTGCGTTTCACCGAATCATTACTCTTTTTTTGTTATTGCGCGATGAAGCCGTTTTTTGTTTGACTTGTTAACTTTTTTTAATATAGAAAAGAAAAAAAAGAAAAAGGTTAATTGTTTCTTAACTAATCACGTGACTTTGTCGCGTGAGTGGGGTAAGGCTGTGTTTGGGGGTCAACGATTTCGGTAGTTGTGTAGTTAAATGCTTTTAATTGCAAAACTAGGCGTGAAACTGTTAAAGTGACAAATCCACATCGGATTCTATTTTTGCTGTCTGAGAAAGAAAAAACTTGATGAAATTCAAAGTCCAAACAGAGCCAAAGTGAACTTTCCTTTGTCGTTTTCTACTTTTGTTTAGTTAATTGCTTTGACTGTTGACTTTTTTGCTAATTTAATTTAATGTAGCAACCCTCCTTTTGATTGTGAATTGAAATAAGGTCGATGCTAAGGTGCACTATCTATAATATTAGGTCCATTTTGGTTCGGTGCTAAAATTCATAAAAATTTGATATACAATTTTTAGAATTATAATTTAATAGTTTTTGCGATCAATAACAAGTAAAAAACAAATATATTTTCTGAAAAATAATTTGTGGGACTCACACTAATTAAGTTATTATCTTTGAGACAGATAAAGTTGTGGATTAGGTAATTGAAATGCTCCTTATAATTTGCCTATAAATAAAATTCAGGACAAGATTTTTAAGTTTTGTATATCATTTTTTATGTAGGTTTAGTTCACTTTAGAGAGGTAAAATTGATTTTAGTTTTGTAAATTCATTTTAATATATTTGTGTATTATTGATGATATAAATAATTTATGATAATCTTATTGATATATTCTACTAATTTAATAAATTTAAATGAATGTATATATTTTTTTGTAGTTAAAAAAAATTTGAATTTAAAATTTGGAGTTTTATTGCCTACAATTAGTTTGTAGTAAAAAAAAAACAAAAAGAACAAGTTTTTGGAGTAATTTAATCATTATTTTGTTTAAATATATTAAAAAATTTAATTTATATATACAGTAAATTATGCATAAATCAATCTCCACTCAAATTTCACTTATCTCCAGATTAAACTATTTGTTAGAAAGGGTTAAAAATAATATCACAAAAAAATATTTTAATTAAATCATATTTATTTAAATTAATATTAATTAAATTGTACAATAAAATGTCAATTATCTTGGAACCGAGGAAGTATTAATCTTGATGTATCCAATATGAATATTAGAAATGTGATTTATATTCATTATAATTATGATGATTATATCAATAAATAAAAATAACAAGTTTTTTGAATTTGTTTTTCCCAGGAAAAATAGGGTAAAGAGGACAGTAAGAGTGCCGGCGATAAGTTCAAAGACCGCCGATATACCACCGGACGAGTACTCGTGGCGAAAATACGGTCAAAAACCGATCAAAGGTTCACCGTACCCGCGGTGAGTAATTTTCACCGTTGATCTAATCTTAACCGTCGATTATGTTGACTATGTTAAAGACTTGTTTCCTTACGTTTTTCTATTTATTTTTAAAAATCAGAGGTTATTATAAGTGTAGCACAGTGAGAGGGTGCCCAGCGAGGAAACACGTGGAGCGTGCACCAGATGATCCAGCGATGCTGATCGTAACTTACGAAGGGGAACACAGACACGCGATTCAGGCTGCGATGCAGGAGAACGCAGCCGGGGTTGTGGGTTTGGTATTCGAGTCAACGTAAAAGAAGGAATTAAAATTAAAAAAAAAAATGAAGAAAGTGGGGAGTGGATGACTTTTCTTTAAATTAAAAAAAGAATTTTTTTTGTTAGAAGAATATGAGTGGGAAGTTAAGGTGGGAATGCGTTGTAAATTTGTTTTATTATATTTAATATATTTTAATATAGAGAGATGGAAAATATGAATATGAAGTTTTTTATATTCTATTTACTCACGATAGTCGTTGCCAACCATTATTAATTTTATTTATTTTATGACTTTTTGTTGGGAAGAGGTGGTATCCAAGGCAGGGTTTCATGATTATAAATAAAGTAATAATTGAGGTAATTAGTAGTATTATTTTAGATGTTTGAGTTTAGTTGACAAATTATGGCATGTAATTTTATATACAACTAATTGTCTATGTACTTTGTCTATGTTTGAAAAGGATTAATTAATGTTTTCAAACATTTTTTAATGGGTATAATGTTTTCAAACTGTTGATAGGGTTTTATTATTAAAACAAAAATAAATTGATTTAACCCTTCAAGGCTACAACTTAATAACTCACCGTGAGAAATTAAACAATTGGTCACATTTTTATGCCAAAAAGTGGTGTTAGGAAAGTTCTCCATAGTGCTTACTCCCTCCTATTTTAGTATATTATGTTTAAATTTAAACTAAATATATTTAATTTTTATTAATATTTTAAGATGGGTAAGAGTATTAATGATTCACTAAGGTTGTTAGTAAGGATTGAATTCAAAGGTGTGAATTTTAACTTGCACGGATACTAATACCCCAATAGGATATCATCCATGAAAAAAGTGTTATTGTAGTATTAAGATTCTTAATGGTCAAAGAGAATGATGTATTTAAAATAATTGAATTATGACATGCTGGAAAATTACTTTGTCAACAAAGTCGATCTAAAATTGCTGGTAATTTTAGATCGAATTATTTATAACTAGAGCATTCCATTCAAAGTCACATGCAATTTTAAATATTCTATAGAAATTGATTTAAAAAAGGTTAGGTCATTCTATAAGTAGTTATGAAAATAAATTTATAGATTGGTCCATATTAAACCTCTTTTTTTTCCTTTCTAGAATGCGTCAGAACAAAACTTTCTACTTTTACCCTACCATATATAGCAAGTATAGTAGAAAGAAATGGATTTGATTCATTTCAACCAATACTATATGAATTCTATAGAGCTATGTTGATTATAGTGTCATCATTTTATTATGAAATTGAATTTCTTTCATCTTTTTATTCAATTATTATCATTGTATTTGATAACAAAATCAACTAGCCATCTTGCTTTACGATTTTTAGATAAACTCTAAATAAAGACGGTGCAAATTAAAATGAATAATTTTAGAGAGTTTTTGTCATTTATCTTTACTCAACAGGTCCAACGCCTATTTAATTAATTTTAAAGCGAACTTTTCTTGCTCCAATAAAAAATGTCTTTTGATTTAAAGTCTAGAGCGAATTTTAAATAGTTGTTTTTTAGTTTAGAAAAACTGTTTTAAAATAAATTTTTAGCTACCGAATATTTTACAGGATATTCAGTCGCAAACTATGCCGTTTTTATTAAAAAAAATTACGGTACGGTCTAAATTGTGCAAGACAGATTATTAACTACAAAGTATTTAGAATAAAACAACTCAGACAAACTATATCAAGAGTTCTACTACATCGTAGAAAATTATTCTAAAATTACACATTCGATATAATTGTTAATGTTTATCACTCGTAATATGATCTTGAGATGGACTAAAATTAAAAGGTTAAGCTTAATTTGAAGTCAACTAAATTCTTAACATAGAATTATCTTGAGAATTAGCTTGAGAATAAGTAGAATTAGCTTGAGAATTATTTGCACTAATAGTCAAGTTAAAGGTGGAGCGGTATCAAATTAAAAAGAAAAGGAAAAAAAATGACATGAGTAAAATAGCTGAGTTGTCCAATTAAAAAGAAAATATCTAGTATTTGAGAAAAATAAATTTTTGTATTCTATGATAACGGTATAACTTTATGAATGAAAACGATTAAATTGATCGATTGAAGAAAGTTTCATAACATTGAATTAGAAGCAATAAGTTTATATACACACACTTTAATCTTAGTTGTTGGTATAATGTAGAAGATATTTAATTTAGTCTAAACAATTCATAATGATTCTTGATCAAATTAAAAATATCAAACATGAAGTTTAGGTGAATTTCATGTATGTTATTTGCTTGTATCTCTTTAGTTTGAGAAAAAGCACATGTTAAATGTGGGAGAGTTGATAAACTCCAACTTAATAATTTTTTATTAATTATTTTTAAAGCAATTATATGATATTATATAAATTTCTAAATTAATTTACTTTTTATTACGTAAAAAATACAAAAAGAATAAAATTAATAATATATAATATAATATAATATAATATATGAGACAAAGATATATGTAAATGTTTGGCTCATAAAAAAAAAAGAACAAAAACTTGTGTTTGTTACAAAAGATCATGCTCAAGAGTAGGAGGAACAAGAAATAATTGTTATTACAAAAAAGAATTATAAGGAGAGTTTGTTATTGGTTGCATAGGATTAAGAATTCCTTCATCGTATTAAAGGTAACAACGTTGTCAAAGAAAGGGAGGAACTACACATAAGGTTAAAGAGGCATCACCATAATTAGGAGATTTTAAGAATGTTTGGAGTTAGAGTCAACTATCTCAAGTTTTAATTAGAGCATATATTCACTTTTTTAGAGTTTTTATTCTTCTTCTTTAATTTGATAAACACTATTAATTTAAATTTTATTTTGTTTATAATAATGAGCAACTAAAACTAAACTCTCTTTAGAGTCTTAAGTGAATATTGTAATCGAGATATTTTTTATTATGAAAATTGTGTTGCTCCTTGCTATCCATGCATATGCCATAAATGATGGAACTATCTATTGCAATGTTCTCCAAGAAAAACTTGGTCGATAAACCTGTGGGACTATTAAAAAGTAAACATTAGGATAATGCTTAATTAAATCTCTCAAACCCATTCCTCCATTTGTTCACTTTTTTCAATGATTCTTTCTTTTAGTATCCGAGATAAGCCTATTAGGCACAAAAGCATTTTGGTTATAATCAATAATATCATGAAGTTTTCATGCAATTAGCAATAGTTTTGGTGATAATTTTAAGAATCGTGTTACATAGGAAAATGGGTCTTGGCTATTTTCTTTTTATTACTTGGCTATTTTTGAATTATATAATATATTTAAATTCATTAAAATATATTTGTATGAATCTTATTGGAAATAGAGATCATGTAGGGTTAATTAAATGATCTCTATCGTTGGGCACAGCAAACATATAAATAAATCAATAAAAATTGATAGTTTCTTTTTTTATTTTTTATGTTCTCAAAAGCTTCTATAGTCCACGTAAATAAAACCCAAAAATCGTCCCATAAAGGCCTAGGTCCACACAAAAAATTGCTTATATATCAAGGGTTAATGTGAGCTTTATTTTGGATAAAATTGATAAATTCTAATAGCTGGGAAAATTTTATTGGTTGAAGAGAAAAAAGAAACAGTTGACACATGCATATAGCTTTTGCTTCAATGTCAAATGTCAGGGTTGTATTATATCAGTAAAAGTAAATACTTCCTTTCTATCTAAAACAAGTAGGTCTTTTCGTATTTTATTATAGACTCGTGTATCTATTTGAAAAGAGTATATAACTCACGTAATTTTTTCTCTTTAATATGACATTTATTTTAGTATTCATGGTTATAATTTGATATAATTTAATAAATTTATTAAAATTGTTGGACTGTACGTAAGAACCCAATACTTGTTAGATAATGATATTTATTAAATTTAAATTATATGATCTTAAAATTATAAATAATTTTGTAGTCGGTATATTTATTATCACCTAATTAAAATATGTCAATTCGAATTTTAAAAACACATTTTATTATTTTCATTAATTTTAAAAATAATTTTAAAATTTTGGTCATTCAATCTTAATTAAATAACTATAAATATATAGCAATTACAAGACATATTTAAATCTAAATTTCTTTGAAGTATACCTTTCTCTAGGTATTTATTTATAAACAAAATTATTAATGAATTTGATCAATATTTTAGATTAAATACATCACAACATTTTTAATTATAAATAAACACAGTGGAGTATCATGTTATTTCTGACTTGGTCAAAAGCTTTTTGCCTTGGAGGATCTAGAACTCTGATCCTACTTTTCATCATCCCCAATCCTTTAGCTTGAGACACTTGAAGCATTTAATAAAAGGGTCATTAAAATACAAATAAAAAAAATGTTAATAAAGCTTAGCACTGCATAAAAGTCTACGAGAACCAACATAAAGATTAACACTATGTGGCATTAGACTTTTCAAACGTGCATCCAACGTAATTCGACCTGAAATTCCTCGATTATAATATTAACAAAGTTACTAGAATTTTCAAAAGGGATCTTATAAAAATTAAAGTAAGAACATAATTTCAAAAATCAAAATGAAGTTTGGTCAATCTATGTGCAGTCGTAACAATCACACCTACATATGAATATAGTTTCCCGAATCAACATCATGTACATGGTCAATATTAGGAAAAATTATTCTTGTGGTCTTGTAAGTTAAATTCAAATATCGAATATGTCTTTTAAATTTTTTAATTTAATTGTAGTTTTAATTCATATATTTTTATTAATTTATAAAATCGATTATCATATTTTAAAATTTGATAATTTTCCTTTTACTATTTTGTATTCTTCTTAAAAAAGTTTTTTAAAATCTTAAAAAAGAATATGAGAGGACCCATTAGTTGTTGTTGCTGCTGCAAACAATCTTGTCAGACAATTGAGTTTTCAATTTGTTTTAATTTTTACTTTTGAGTTTGGTTGAAATCTATGAATTTTCAATTTGTGAATGGACATTAAAAATGAAAGGGGGAAATGATGTTGGATAAAGTTTATTAAAATGAAAAACAAGATGATAAAGAAGGGGATGATGAAAATTATGAATTTAACGAACTTCACGAATATATATGTTTTTTTTAATAGATACTACAAAAAAATAGAAACAATGCAAACGAATATATTAAAAAAACTGTTTAAATGGGGGTACAAGTTTAAATGGGAGGTATAAAAGCTAACTTTCATAACATAAAAGATAATTCTATTAATAGAGTACATCTTAAAGGACCTAATCGAAAAAGAAAATAAAAATATATAAAAAGTTTATGCGAAATTTAAACTTAATCTATCAGTGTAATTTTCCTTTAATATTATTGACAACGATTATTTAACTATAGTATCCGAAAATCCATAAATTAATAAGACTTGCCAAAAAATATTTACTTGGTCACAATTGTTTAGGTACACATATATATCATTTAATTATTTTTAAAATATAAATAATTTATTTAATTTTCTATTTTTTATTTTAAGAGTGTCCACATATTGTGGCCAAATGGTTGTAATCATGCAAAATCTCATCTTGGACAAACATATTTCACTTTACATGATTTGATATGTAATTAAAATATATATATATATGAGTAAAATTGTTTAATACAAATACATACAAGGTTAATCTTAATGTGTGTAATGAAATATAAATAATTTTAAATGCATATACACATCTGACCTAACCATATATAAATAGAAAAAAAAAAAGAGGAGATAATTAAAGATTGAGATTTCTTTTCAATAACAATTAGAATTATCTTTTTAAGATTAATGACATGATTCTGATATTAAGTTGAAAAATATGGTTGAGTTTAATAAAGTAAAAAAACTAAAATGAGAAATATTGATTATTTTTGAAGTAATATAAAGTCATTTTAGATAGTTTAAGTTTTTGGTCTGTAAAGTCAATTTTGAAAACAAAATATATTCAAATAAATCAGGGTTTATTTGAGTTTTCACTTAATATAAAAATAAATCAAAATCACAATAAATTTTATTCATACTATTTTTATTTTAATTCTTACATGTTACATGGTCGACCACTAGGGATAGGAATAGATTAGGTTGTCCGTCAAGGAGTTATGACCTGACCTGACCTATTTAATAAAAAGGCTAAGCTCAACTTATTTTTAAAGCCTATGTATTTAAATAGATCAAGATTAGGCTTATAAAAAAATCTATTATGCCTGACAGGCCGGCCTATATATTTTATTATTTATTAATATTATTTTTTATTATTATATTAATAATATTATTTCCTATTTTAAATTATATCAATTAGACAATCAATTAGTAATCATTCCATATTTCACTAACCGTTCCATATTCGATAACAATTCTATGTTCTATATTCGGTAACCGTTTAATTAGTCAATAAAAAATTTATTATTTGAAATCAAAAATTATTTTTTAAGGTTTAATATATTAGTCAATAAATTATATTGTTAGAAAATTATTTTTGGTTTAATATATATATATATATATCTTGAGAGTATCATGTGGTATTAGTAGAGCATTTAAATATTTTATTGTAAATAAGACTTTTAAATAAGCTTTCAGGCCAGACCGGAAAAAAAAACCTATAATAAGCCGTAGGTTAGGCTTAGGTCTAAAAAATAAATTGTAGGTCAGACTCAGACCTTTCAAAGTCTGGTATGATCTGACTTATTCCCACTCGCCCCTATCGACCACCACTTGACTAGCATTGACTATCACTCTGACCGTGGTGGACCATTACTATGACTACTTACCACAGTTCGTCACCCTTCCACCCAAAGTCATTTATGACTCCGACCCTCTCGTTGATCACCAGCCAAATCTTGACAACCACCACTTTGGCCCTCACAGACCACCCTATGACCTCCATCGACAATCAATCATCATTGTGGCAAGTGTATATTTAACCTCCACTATTATTAAAATTTTACTAACCAAATTAATTATAAATTTATATTACCTCTCGTCCTGTTTAAAAGAGAATATAAGCTACGGCTTTTTAGGTGTATTTATTGTTTAAATTATTTTTATAAATTTATTTAAAATGTTTGTCTTTTTAATATTATTAGTGAGTATTTAATATCTTATAGTTTTTAAAAAGAGAATATATATAAAAATAAAATAAAAAGTTAAAACAGTTAATGAGTACATTAATTTTGATGTTTTTGTCATTTTCTCTTTTAAAAGGGACCTGAGGAAGCAATACTTAAATTATTTTTTCTTTCTTAAATTAATAGAATAAACTAGAAAAAATGAAAATGGCAATAATTTTGAGTGGATAGTCAATTTGCCCTTTGAAATTGTAGGAATTGGTCATTTATCCCATAAAATTCAATAGACAAATAAAATCCTTAAATTGAATGATGTTGGACAAAATAATTCATCGATTAGTTTAATTTTTTAATAATACTGACGTGAATATTAAATGTTTACGTGACAAAATCATATATTTGCCAACTCATTGTCGCATCAGACAAAGACTACATTTTTCGATTTAATAAACACGTCAAATATAGATTAATAATATATGATCTTCAATTGAATAAAATAATCATTCGATTAGTTTAATTGGTTAAATTGCTCGATTTGATAAACATGTCACACTCAATAATAGAGAAATCTAGTTGAAAGACAAATTTGCTCAATATCATTCAATTAATGTTTTATTTGCCCATTTTTTTAAATTTCAAAACATAAATATCTTACCCGTATAATTTCAAGAGGCAAATTGACTATTTACTCCAATAATTTTGTAATCAAGTTGTTCAATGTATAAAAAGAGAAGGTAATAAAATTTTATAATGAATAATTATTTATATTTGAAAAAATAATAAAAATGTCAAAAAATTATTTTTATTATTGTTAAAAATACATTTCTATTAACTAGTGTTTTATTTTCTCTCTATAATAATGATTCACTCTTAAAAAATTTCATCATAGTAAAATAAATACATATTTTAAAAAATAAAAACACAATATCTTATTGTCTTAAGATTCATATATGCCGGAGCACATCTTGCACAAATTCATGTCCACGAGCACTTGAAACTCACTTGTCAAATATGTGACATTAATTGGACATTTACATACTAAAAGTATATTAATAGACATATCTATTTCATTTTAAGAAATAGAGAGAATTTCTACTCATTTGTCATATGTTAAGGCATAGATTTCCAATTAAAATCCACAACCATATCTCATGTTTGGTGTTTTTAACATTCTTATCTTGAATATAAGCAATAAAATTTGTTGTTTTAAATATAATTAAAAATAGATTAAATTTAATATATTTTTTTACAAGATTAATTTATTCATATTTAATGATATAGTTAAATGACATTAACTATGTTTTAAGAGTGTGAGTTACTTTCCTTTTTTGTTTTATATACTACAGGTGGATAGGTGGATGTCAATTAAATGTTTATTAATTTTTTTTTATTATCTTATCATATAATTGCAATTTCTATTATAAAATAATCACTAAATTAACAATTTGTGTTGAATGTAAACGTAAAATTGTTTACACGTCCATTAAATCCTATATTTTATTGAAAAATCCTTGTTTTATTTTTAATTCATGTGTTTTAATTTTATGATACTTATGTTGTCTAAATATATTTATTTTTTTATGGAGTGAGCTTGTGTCAATTGACAAATTTTGCTTTCATAAATAAGAGAATCAGAGCTTTGTTCTTTGTTATATTTGAAATAAATTATTTAATTGTTATTAAATGATAAAAAAGAATGATATTTATTATATTGTATATTTTTTGAGTAGGTAATCAATATTCTGACATGTTTACTAATTTAAGACTTTACATTGTTAATACTCATTAGTTGAATCTATTTTTTTTTTAATATTTCATATATTTTTAAAATAAATAGAATTAGTCTTCTTGAATATAGATTCTATTGACATAGTTTTTTGGATAAGATTTATAATAATACAGTAATTTGTATCTATTTTAATAATATTTTAGAGTGTTGCAAATAATACTTCATATATGTCAAATCAATCATGTGATATATTTGATTTTTTTTTTTTTTACTTTAAATATAAATATATATATATATATATATATATATATATATACTTAATGTTATATGTTAATTTAAGGAGAAAAAATGTAGTTGCCTATAATTTAATTTAGGTTTAAATTTAAAAAATAAAATTATTTTTAGCAAATTTGTCTAAAAAATGTGGGAATTGTCTTTTTATATATTAAGAAATTAAAGTTAATGCATTAAAGATGTAAAATGATTTTATATTAACAATCAATTACAAGTTGTCAACGTCAATGTCATGCATAACTTTATTTTTTTAGTTTTTTGTTTTGTTGCCAATATATAATATTTTTATTTTTTATTGATAAGATATAATTTTATTAAGAAAATGTATAATCTTTGATCTTATAATTTAAACATTTAGATTTATATAATTTGAAATGGGATATTATTTTAAAAATCTTGCTAAAAATTCTAGTTAAAGAATTGAAAATAGAAATTTTACGCATTCTAATCCTAATAAAAGTTAAGATTAACAATAAGAAGTAAAAAACGAGGTTATTTTTCCACTATATATTCATTTTAAAAAATTCATTATACCATAAATTTATTTACAAAAATATCATATTTTTTAAAACTTTAAGATGTCGCAAGATAGAAAATCAATCACTTGAAATAAAAAATTCTTTTATAGGATGTCACATCTTAGGAATGCGAGCATGTGTTGGGTTAATTTTTGTTGACAAATAAATGATAAATTAGTAAGTAAAATAACAATAAAATTATTTAAAAGAAACTAAATTATTTTAATAAAATCAAACAAAATATATTATATGCGGTTGAGTAGAAATGTCAAATAAAAGAATGTGTTATAATATTTTAATAACTCACTCATGTTTTGCAACCTATTGCAAATAAATTATTAACTTTATCCTATTTTGCAACCTAATAAATAATACTAATAAATTAAATTAATTAATAAAATCATACAACATACACTAAATGAAAAAAATAAAAAATAATATATAAATTTTGTATTAATCATGACCATCTAAATGTCCTCAATTTCAAGGATTTTTTTATAAATATATCCATTTTTTAAAAAAATTTGACACTAAATTGCACCCACATTAAAAAAAATACAAAAATACCCTACTTTTTAAACTCAATTGATGGTCGCATCTTGAGCTTTCGATGAACTGAATACAAGAAATTTGAATTGCCATAGAACGTCGCATTAGGGGATGTGAACATATACGGGTGTTAATTTTTTTTCCATCTCATTTTATCAATTAAAATTTTGTTTATTTAATAAATTTAAAATAATTATAATATTTTAAAAAACAAAATATTATTAATAAAATAAAATAAAATACATTAAATTGAAGGAAAAAATTTAGTCGACATAATAATATTATATTATTACTTTCTCCTATTTTTTTCTCCAGATCAGATAAATAAAAATTAATAATAATAAAATAACAAAAAAATAGAAGAAAGTAAAAAATAGAAGGAAATCGTTAACAAAATATAATTATTAATTTTGTTTTTATGACTTTCTCCTATTTTATTTATTTATTTATCATTATTATTGTTATTAATTTTTATTTATTTGATCTGGAAAGAAAATTGGAGAAAGTCGTTAAGAAAATATAAGTAAGTTGCTAATTTATTTGCAAAACAACAGACAATTTTAAAATAATTTAAATTTATTTATAAAATAGGAGGGATTTATTAAAACAATATAACATTATTTGTTTAGGTATATCTAGTCAACCACATTTTTTTCTTCTGTTTAATGTATTTTATTTTATTAATAACTTTTTGTTTTTAAAAATATTATAATTATATTTAATTTATTAAATAAACAATTTTTTAATTGATAAAATGAGAAGAAAAAAAAATAATAGAGAAAGTCGTTGACAAAATATAAGTAAGTTGTTAATTTATCTGTAAAATAGGAGACAAATTTTAAAATAATTTAAATTTATCTACAAGATAGGAGGAAGTTGTTAAAATAGTATAACATGCACATCTAATCAATCACATTTTTTATAATTATTTTTAATTTATTAAATAAATGATTTTTCAATTGATAAAATGAGAAGAAAAAAAATTTAACACCAGAGTACATGTATCGCATCTCCATAGTGAGACCTTCTATTGCAATTGAAAAGTTTTTTCTTCATCTCATCGCAAGCTGCGATCATCTATTGAATTTGAAAAGTATGACATTTTGTTTATCTTTTAAATGTGAGGCAATTTGGTGCCGAATTTAGAAAAATATGATGTATTTATAAAAAATCTCAATTTCACTTTCAGACTGTCACCAAACTCGTCTAGCCTCAAATTGTTTTGGTTAATCATGAGTTTGATCATCGTCGATAATTATTCTAGTGTAATGTATTTTTTTCTATTTATATTTTGTGTAATTTTATTAATATAATTTAGTTATTAATTTATTAGATTGCAAAATAGAAGGAAAAAAAAAAAGAGTTGTTAACAAATTATTAAGACGAAATTGCTAATTTAGTTGTAATAGTCTCCAAAATAGGAATGATTTCTTAAAATATTATAACAAATTATTTTATTTAAAACAACTACTCTACCGCATTAATTTTAATATATTTTTTATTGAATATATTTAATTTTTTATTTATTAATTTAATCTCTATTCATTTGTCACACAAAAATTAAGTTAACACATGATCGCATTCGATAACATGCAACATTCTATGAAAGAGAAAAAAATAAAAAATTTAAATTATATGAATAAAATCAAATAAAATACATCAAATAAAATAAATTAAAATTTGATTAATATTATTCAGCAGTTGTAAATAAGAAAAGAATATAACCCTTCTTATAATAATTATTACAAATAAATTAATAATTTTAATATATCAAACTTTAATTAACCATAAGTATTTAAATATTATCGAGTTCCGCATCTGTTGCCTATCTCGTTCGTAATTAATTATGGAAGATATATCAACTGAAAATTAACAAGTGATGATAGGAAAATAAAAGAAAATTGAATTAAATTCAAAGAAGAGAAAGAATAATAATTAATCTGATACAGAAAAAGTAACAGCAACAAGCATTTCTCTGCCTCCTGTCATGCACTTCGCATCAACCCAAAAACATAACTCTCTCTCTCTCTCTCTCTCTCTCTCTTCACATTAGGGTTTCTCTCTCATCACAATCACAACGCAGATTCAGATTCCCATCTACCCCATTCTTCATCTTTTCTCAACTCGCTGAGTTCACTCGCCCTTCTCCTCTTCTCCGACTCACTCAGTCAGTTTTACCCTCTCTCTCTCTCTCTCTCTCTCTCTCTCTCTCTCATACTTTAACTCAAAAAACCCTTTCTTATTCTTCTTTTTTCTTCTTTCATTGCAAAGTACATATTTCATGTCTTTTTTATCAAGGTGAAGTTTTAAAATGCAATTTTTTCAACGCCCTTTTCCAGGTTAATCACAAAAAAAAAAAACACATTTCGACGATTCCCATGAAAAATAGCCACAATTAGCAACAACAACAAAAAAGAACAATCTCAAATCAGTTATCAACTGTTGTTATTTCTCTAGTTTGATAGTTTTGAATGGCTGGTTCTGGCTCCGGTTCTGTTAGTTGCAAAAGTGATAGTAGAATTGAGAATTTGATTTGTGCTACTAAATCATTGAAACTTAGCTTAGAGAAATCAAAGAGTGTAGGGTTAGCATTAGATAAAGCAGGTCCAAGGTTAGATGAGATTAGGGTAAGGTTACCTTGGCTTGAATCGGCCGTTCGGCCGATTCGAGCTGAGAAGGATGCCCTTGTTGCGGTTGGCGGCCATATTAATAGGGCTGTTGGTCCTGCAGCTGCCGTGTTGAAGGTTTTCGATGCGGTTCATGGACTTGAGAAGTCTTTGTTGTCGGATCCGCGGATTGATCTCCCTGGTTATTTGTCGGTTTTGAAGCGCCTTGAGGAGGCACTGAGGTTCTTGGGAGATAATTGTGGGTTGGCTATTCAATGGTTGGATGATATAGTCGAGTATTTAGAGGATAACTCGGTTGCTGATCAGGTTTATCTTAAGAATTTGAAGAAGGAGTTGGAGAATCTTAAGGTATCGCAGAATGGTGATTTGGATGGTGGTTTGTTACAGGCTGCTTTGGATAAACTGGAGAATGAGTTTAGGTTGCTATTAACTGAAAACAGTGTGCCTCTTCCTATGTCGAATTCTCTTGGTGATCAGCCTTGTATTGCGCCTTCACCTTTGCCTGTTTCTGTTGTTCACAAATTGCAGGCTATTCTCGGTAGGTTGAAGGCTAATGATAGACTTGATAAATGTGTTTCGATTTACGTTGAAGTTAGAAGTTCTAATGTGAGGGCGAGTTTGAAGGCGCTGAATTTGGATTATCTTGAGATCTCTGTGTCTGAGTTCAATGATGTTCAGAGTATAGAGGGGTATATAGCTCAGTGGGGGAAGCATTTGGAGTTTGCGGTGAAGCATTTGTTCGAGGCTGAGTATAAGCTTTGTAATGATGTGTTTGAAAGGATTGGACTCGATGTGTGGATGGGTTGCTTTTCGAAGATAGCTGCACAGGCTGGTATACTTGCATTTCTTCAATTTGGGAAGACTGTTACGGAGAGTAAGAAAGATCCGATTAAGCTTTTGAAGTTGTTGGATATTTTTGCGTCGTTGAACAAATTGAGACTGGATTTCAACCGTCTTTTCGGGGGAACTGCGTGTGCCGAAATCCAAAGTTTGACAAGGGAACTTATCAAGAGTGTGATTGATGGAGCAGCAGAAATTTTCTGGGAACTTCTGGTTCAGGTAGAGTTACAGAGGCAGAACCCTCCTCCTCCGGACGGGAATGTCCCGCGATTGGTTAGCTTTATCACTGATTACTGCAATAAACTCCTCGGAGACGACTATAAGCCTATACTGACCCAAGTCCTGATCATTCACCGTAGTTGGAAGCGGCAAAGTTTTCAGGAGAAGCTCCTTGTTAATGAGATTTTGAACATACTGAAAGCCGTTGAATTAAATTTGGAGACATGGATCAAGGCTTACGATGATCCTATGTTGTCCAACTTTTTTGCTATGAACAATCACTGGCATCTGTTCAAGCATTTGAAAGGAACGAAACTCGGGGATCTCTTGGGGGATTCTTGGTTAAGGGAACAAGAACAGTACAAAGACTATTACTTGACAATATTCTTGCGAGATAGCTGGGGAAAGCTTCCTGGACATTTGAGTAGGGAAGGGCTGATTCTTTTCTCGGGAGGGCGTGCAACAGCTCGTGATCTGGTCAAGAAAAGACTGAAAAAGTTCAATGAAGTTTTCGATGAGATGTTTTCGAAGCAGTCAGGTTGGATCATGGTAGAGCGAGATCTTAGAGAGAAGACGTGTCAGCTTATAGTGCAGACTGTGGTGCCTGTTTACCGGAGTTACATGCAGAATTACGGTCCCTTGGTTGAGCAAGATGCCAGCTCCAACAAATATGCAAAATACACAGTGCAGAAGCTGGAAGAAATGCTTTTGTGCCTTTACCGGCCGAAGCCTGCAAGACATGGTAGCTTGAGAAGTCCGCAACTTAGTGGAAAGTACGGCAATGCAATACCCGATCTTCGTCGTACAGCCTCTGCGGTAGCATAGAAAGTCTCTTCCTCTCATCAGATGGATGGCTACTGTATATATAATTTTTCATTGGAGCTCTGCAGTGCATAGGATTGGCTTTGCTTAGATTCTGAGAAGGAAGTTTCTGAGTATTTATATTCAAATATCTGATGTATTTTCCATGAAAATGAAGTTTTGTATCTCCTTCAAAAAGGGGTTTCTGTAAAAGAAGTGCAATTTCTAAGTGTACCATAGGCTATGACGATCCTTTGGTGAATAAATGTGGACCTTCCAATGAGGTTCTTGGGTCATACTCCTTACTAAGGTAATTATTTTTTCCATCTTCATCATTGTCCATTGAGTTTGTAGCAGGATCATTGTTATATGCAGATTTTATGTACAATTTTTTTTAGTATACATGAATTTATAAGCTTAGATTAATAGAATGTTTAGCCATCTGTGTTGGAAGGGTTGAACTGTTAATTGTAAATGCAGAAACCCTTGTGAATTGCTTGTTTCATATAGTATTTTCTAAGGTTGTCTTTTCCAAAATAAGAATGTGTGTTGTTTCACAGTGGAACATACTCCAATGTATGCTCTCACGCCTGCGTCAAGTTGTTGCTTCGTTGATTTGATGCATTGGAACTTATACTATGAATCACCGACACAGATATGGACACCAAACTCGACATTGACACACAAATTTAATAATGTAACTATATGTGTTGGTGTTGGATATCAGACCATCTTAAGTCTGAAGCATTGGCGCTACATATAGTTCATAACTTGTAATAAAAAATGCACTACAATGTGCTTTTACGACAATGAATTGATGGGAGAGACATAAGCATAGGTTATTTTCAATAATCATAGTTGCCCTGATAACTTGTTGACTTTATTTAGTTCATCTCTCCAAAACTCTAAAGATCAATCATTTAAGACTAGGAACCACATGGCTCAATCAATAACTATAAAGTTTGGTTATGGATGTCTAGGTTTTATTGTATGTTTGGTCTTACAGTAGGTTTGCAATAATTATGATGAGGCATTGTGATTTTATAAAAACTACAACTTATAGTTTTTGTAAAATTACAATAGTGACTTAGTGATTATGACAAATCCACTATAATACTAAAGATGGCCCTCCACTTTTCGAAGTTAACAATTGTATGAACTATGAAGTTAGTTTTATGAAAGTTACAAATGTTGCTTTCTTTAACAATTGTATAGCACGTTCACTAGTCATCACTTTTTCACCATGGACTTGGATTGTTTTGTGGAGGAACATTCCCCACCTCCAACCATGACTCGGATGTACATAAATTTCTGGCTGTATTAAAGTATCTCCAACCTAGCTAGCACCTTTCATGGTGATTATTACTTGGGCCCTACATGTATATTTCACAACAAAAAATTCCAACTTGATATCTAATAATCACCACATCCCTTCAATTTAAAATCTTCGTGATATTTACTAAATGAATTTAGAGGTTTGTACCGTGCACTTTGACCTCCCACCCCTCATTCATATGGAAAAGACTATATTGCCTCTAGTTTCATATATTAAACTAAAAAAAAATATTCACTTTTCTTTTTTCACCCACTTCATTCGAAACTTTTAAATATTCGAATTTGATCATATCAAGCCTTCGAAATATTGAAACATTCGAAATACAAAAGGTAAGTATAAATTCAAAACTTCAAAATATTCGAAACAAGATTTTACTAGAAATTCGTAAGTTTCTATGATGATGAAAGTTTCGAAGTTCATTTTTCCCAGAAATAATGAAACTTTTGAAACTTCCATTGAATACGAAACTTTCAAAATGCAGAAACTTTCAAAACTTTCGAACATATTGAAACTTTCGAAAATTCATCTTTCGGAAGTTTGAAATTCAATGAAAGTTTTGAATTTTTAAAAATTAGTGATAAATTTAATTAATAATAAATTTAATTAGTAATAAATTTCAAAATTAGTAATAAATTTCTTTTCCTAATTTCAAAAATTAGTAATAAATTTCAAAATTAGTAATAAATTTCTATTTCTAATTTCAAAAATTAGTAATAAATTTTAAAATTAGTAATAAATTTAATTAATACTAAATTTAAAAAAAAATTAAAAAATTCGAAAGTTTCGAAGTTTTTGAAACTTTCGAAACTGATATAATTCGAATGTTTGAAACTTTCGAAGAATATGTGTTTCAGAAGTTTCAGATTTCTAATGAATCTTTAAATATAAAGAAGTGGAGTTATAAAATTCAAACTTAAATCTCTATATATCAATGTATTTATAACTAATAATTGTACTCGCATATTTCAACATGTTCTGACCTAGTACCTTCCTGAACCCTTTTGATGAGTAATGCACACTTGAAACTTTAGCAATGCACTAAGCATTTAGCATTAAAAAACTTACAATTTTGCTATCAGTACTCCCTAATTTATTATCCACACCTCTCAAATGTTTTAAAAAATCAAAATTCTCAAATTATCCTTCCCTTTATTTCAATCTTCTTCCTCTTCGTTAACTTAACTCATCTTCTTCCTCTTCGTTCTATCTTCATCATCTTCATTCAACAATTCATTTTCTTCAATCATCATCAACCAGCTTCAACATCTTCATCAAATGTATATGTGAACTGAATTTTAGTAAACATATGTGAACTCAGTTAATGTAAACTTATGTGAAATTGAGTTTACGTATATGGTTTAATTTTCAATCTTAATTGATTACGCAATCTTGATTCACGTAAACGTACGTGAATTAAGATTGCGTACATTATGAAATTTTTACTTTTTTTAAACATACGTGAACTCAGTTTACGTAACAACACAACGTACGTGAACTGAGTTCACGTACAATCTCCAAATTTAGAAGAAAAAAAAATAGAACTAAAAAATAGACCAACAAACATGCCTTTTTAGGCCAGTTTAACCACAATGTGATGAGGAAACTTATGGGGTGTAAATTATGAGTGAGTGATGTAAGTTTTGAATGATTGAATTGAGGTTGGTGAGGTATGGTGATTTTTTAATGAGTTATGAGATGCGATGAATGTTGATGAATATGAGTTATGAGTTAGCAAAATTGTAAAAAAATATTATAAATATCAAATGATATTTTGAGTATTTTGGTTTTTTAGAAATTTAAAGAATGTGGGTAGTAATATGAGGGGTGCGGATAGCAATATTGAAAAACGTATTCCTCATACATCTGCCATTGCAACTTTTGGCCATACCCTGCCAAAGTTGATAAGTTGAAGTTGTCGTTTGCTGGTTTATGTGCACTAACCTATATGACCTAAGTGATGTCCTTTTTATTCCAAAAGTTCAATACTTTTATATTGCTACTAATATTGTGGAATTAATTGAGCTGCAATTAATGGGTGCAATAGGAGGCACATAGCCTATGAGGAGCGCATAGTTAACCTATTTTTAACTTTTTTAAGCTTATTCAACAAACAAATTAAAATGTATGTTTTAATTATTTTGGGGATATAATTAGGAGCTTCTTGAAAAAACTTTCCTAAAAGGAAAGAATACTTACCAAAAAAATAAGTTTCCAAACAGACAATTAGAATTCATTTGTTTAAGTGTGGCCTATAAACCTATAGTTTGTCTTCACCAAAAAAATAAAATATTGTGACAAAGTCGTGCTTAATTAGAGTTTTATTTTTTTCTTTTCTATAAGCACATATGGTGAAAGATAAAACTACTGGTCAACCTCCAATACATTTCGAGCTTTTAGTGCAGTTAATTTCTCTTTCGCATAAAAATATACTCCATTAGTCACTTTTATAAACATTTTTTACTTTTTTTTACATATAGTAATAAAGTAGATGATAAATTTAATGAGTAAATTTTCTTAAAATATCATTTGTACATGAACGTGGCAAACTTTGATTAGTATTCTAGCATCACATAATTAGTATTCTAGCATAGTAGTTTAGGAGAATTGAAGTTGCAATCGTGCATGCCTCAAAGTCTTTTTTTTCATAGAAAATGATAATTGCACAACCTAGAAACATAAAGAGGAAAATGGAAATGGTGGACTAAAATGTATTAAAAAAATACATAAAAATGGAAAAGAGTGAAAATATTTGTTTTGTTGTTAGGCTTGTTACTTTAGCTATATATAGATATTACAACTTACAAGCACTTTGACTTTAAAAGTTAATTTAATTGCAACTCATGAGCCTATTTTATTTTAGGTGCTTTAAACTTGAGGTTATGTTGAAAAAGAAGCATGGTGGCTTGACATCTAAAACTTGCACGAAAGAGCAAATTCAAGATAACAACGTGTTTGGCTAAGCATAAGAAATCGAGTTTTCGCATACTTGTTCTCAATAGACGTGTGTTAGATGACAAATTTCAATTTAGGAAATTTGGCTAAATTATTAATACTTGGAATTTTTACACGAGTTAAGTGACAAGTCAAGAGACCAAGATGTGAAGACTTGATTGAAATGGGGACATGGTCCTTTAAGAGGGCATAAGGGATTTAAGATATATATTTTAAAGTGGATTTTGAAAAAACATATCACACTTTGGATTGCATAATATTTCTTAACTTCAATATTTGTTTAAAAAACTTTCATGGGTGGAAGTGAAGAAGCAAGGAACAAGGTTGTCAAATTCGAATTTTCAACTAAATTTGTTTTACTTACTTAAACTTGGATCATTAACTAAATTTGTAAGAGTTTACTTCATATTAGAATATATTAAAAATAATATATCCATGATATATATATATATATATATATATATATATATATATATATTATAAATATATAAATTTCAACTCAATTATAAATAAAAATGATATCAAAACACCATAATAAAATGTATATATATTGCTATTTGTTTTTTAAAATGTCATAAATATTTTTAAAATGATTTTTTTGACACAAAATATTTTTAAAATGATGTATTGTAAATCTTTGTGCAATTTTCAAAATATTAAAATAAGCAATTTATTTTTTTAAAAGAATCAAATAATTATGTACATTTTTGGAAGAAAAAAAAACTATTGCACAAGGCAAAATTACAAATATAAGTGTATATCAACTATTGTAATTCATGCCTATATGTTTTTTCTAGAGTATGTGTTGTTCCCTTTTTTTCCGTAAAAAAAGGTTGTTCCCTTTTTATTATTTAACTAATTAATATACTTATATAATTTAATACTTAAGAATTAAGATGATCTTTAAAAAAGAATTAAGATGGATTGTCAAAGTTAACTATTACAAACCCTAATTTTCACTATCTTCTTTGTTCACAACATACAACTGCCTCTTCCTTTACCATTTTCTAGAATCGAACGTTTTTTTGCGTTTTTGACAACCTTGACATGGAAAGTAAATTTGGTCAAATGGAGCAAGGTGCACAAGAATAAAATGTGTGGAAGACTAGGGATCAATAACTCAAGCTCTTTTAAATTAACTCTCTAAGGGCTTGATTGGTTTACTAGATGGGAGAGGAGGTGAAGGGACTGGAGGAGAAGAGAGAAAGGGAAACTAAAGACATATTTAGTAAAAAAAGAGAGAAAGAAAAAAAGATTTTCTTTAATGATTTTGTGTTGCGTTCAAGAGAAAGAAATTTTAAATAAGTTATTACTTATGATGAAAATAATGATATTTAATTTAACTCTAGGGTGTTTTTGGTATTTTTTGTTGTTCTTGTAGTATAATTTTAAATAATACAAATACACGAGACTCTCATTTACATTTGAATTTTGTTTTTTTTGCTTTTAATAAAAAAATTCTAGGATGAAGGATAATATTTTATTCTAAGGTAAAAAAAAATTAATCCGATTAATATTTATTAATAAATTTACATTTATTTTTATCTGATCGTATTAACAAAATTTAAACTTGCAACATATGAGTTCAATGTATATTTTTTATCACGGGACAAAACAATTGAAGTTTTGAATTTTGTTTGTAATAATACAAATCAGTACACATATAATAATATAGAAGAACACTACAAAAGACTCGTATAATATGGATAATAAATAACAAATTTTTAGGGTTTTTTGTCTTTCTACAATGAAAGAGACGATTTAAGGTTTTTTTTTTTGTTTGAAGTCACTTTTTTTTTTCTATCTTTACTTAAATAAGTGGTATGGTCCTTAAAAATCTCTAGTTTTTTCTTTCCAGTTTTATTTGTGGTTTCGTCATCCAAGTGTGATGTTTTTTGTTCTTCTTCGTAGTGTGTTGTTTTGATTCATCATCTCGTTACAGAGTTCATTTGATTCAAATTAAAAAATCAACTTTAACTAGTTTGTAGATCTAATCAATAATTTTGATCTCTTCAATATTGTAACTCTAGAGACATTGGTATTTCATACATTTTAATTTTATCATATATGGAGGTTTTGCTACATTTGTAAACGTTTTGCACTTATATGCTTCTAACTTGAATGCTATGGATTTGTTGGTATATTCATCTTTTTTAGTTTAGCAATTTGAATTGAATTGTTCTCGATCAATGTAATTCTTATCAATTTGAATAAATGAATTAATATCAGTTTCTGTCAAAAACAAAATTAATGAACTCCATATTATGAAAATATATAATATTAAATATTTATTTTTTTCGTCTCAAAATATTAGTAAAAATTTGTAAAAAATACGATATTTTGGTATTTTTTAAAGTATGATATTTTTTAAAAATAAATGTAAATAAAAGGGACATTAAAAAGATGAATTTTAGTAATTAAACATTAAAATAAAAAAGTTCTTATTGAGTTAATCAATTTCACCATTTTTTATAACATTTTAAAACTCTTTAATATTTTATTAAATAATTTCAAATGAATATATAATATACTTTTTAAAAAATAAATATCAATAATATATTATATAACTACGAATTATAGATTTAATATAAATTTTTTTGTACTTAATCATTAATATATTATAATAATCAATAATTAAATTAATAAAATTTATCTTTTATATTATTATTAAGTGAGGTATTTTATGTGAAACTTACTTCTAAAGTCAACGGAAACTCTCCACTTTATATATATATATATATATATATATATATTTAAATTTTGACCATTCAAATATATTTATATATATCTATATAATCAATATTAAAACAAAAACTCATATAATTTTTAATAATCATATTTTATTTAAATAACTTTTAATTATAATCATTAATATAAAATTATACATGAATATTTAATTATCTTCACATTCGTTATATATATAATTTAGAGAAGACTATGAAACTAAAAAACATTAGGAGAACTCAAATTTAAAACATATTAATTCGTGCCTATCTTTTATGACTACGATAAATCTTTGGAGTTTCATCATATAATTTTTTACATACGAAATCATTGGCATTGTTTAATTAATTTTTGGCAAGAGTCAAATATAATGTACGAATATATAGAAGCAACTTTTATTTAAGATTATAAATACATCCTATTTATATAAATTTGAATAAATAAAAAAAATGAATGATAGAGTGTGTTGGTGTTGGTATTGTTGTAATATATAATGAAACATGATCCATAAAACGTAGGTGGTATGCTTTCATCCCATTAAAAGTTGAAGATAAGGATTCAGCATTCCATTTCCCCACACATTAATTCATTTAATTATTAAATATAAAACGTGATTTTTGGTCACTCTCTACGCCACGTCAGCAGATACGTCTTCAATCTAGTTTTTCTTCGCTATTTCTCCGCCGGCGAACGTTATCCTCTCTCTCTCTCTCTGTAACGGTAAACTACAGAACAAGGGTAGCGTCAAACACGTTCCTCTTATTCTCTTTCTTTTTTGTTTTATTTGCGATTCCATCCAACCAATAATAATGGATGTTATGCTGGGTCCCGCTTTTTCCATCGACGTTCCCTCGTCACCACCCTACGCCGGTAACGTCTTTTTCGACGGCGATTCATCGGGGAGTTCGTCTTCGATCGGAACACCGGATGACAGCGACATCGAAAACGACAACGTTTCGCCGAAGAGAAATCGGGAAGAAGACGATGAAGATGAAGTTCAGAGCAAATTTAAGGGTTTGAACTCGCTTGATTCTTTAGAAGATTCTCTTCCCATAAAGTTAGTTCCTCTTTTTTACCCTTTTTATTTCTTGATTCATTCATTTGCCTTATTTATCTGTTTTTAATTTGCTTTGCTTTGTTTTTCGTCTTTCAATCTGAAAATTTGTCATTTTTAGTTATTCTTTTTATGAGTTCCAAAAAATCACAGTGTTACTATAATTTTGTGTATTCAATTTTCTTTTGTTAATTGTTACTTTCATGTGTGTGTTGGTTTGTTTTTCTTCTCCAATCTAAGAAGTTGATTTTTATGTATTCATTTTTTTTTCAATTGGGTTTTTATTTTGTGTATGTATTTTGCTTTGTTTTTTCTCTTTCATTTCAATCTTTGGTTTGATGTTTGATTATTAGATTTTTATTTAATTTTCTCAAATTATTTTTGAGTGATTGTGAATTTTCTGATAAGGGTAAGTGATTTTTCTTAATAAGCGAAGCAGGAAGGGATTATCAAATCATTTTATTGGAAAATCAAAGTCATTCTCGGATCTATCTCAAGTGACAAATGTGAAGGAACTAAAGAAGCAAGAGAATCCATTCAACAAGAGGAGAAGAGTTTTGATTGCATCTAAGTTATCAAGAAAATCTTCATTTTATTCATGTTTCAATCCAAAATCAATGCCCCTTTTGCCTGTGGATGAGCATGACGACGACGATGACGAAGAAGATTACGAAAATGAAGGAGAATATAATAAAGAAGACACAACAAAAGGGTCACCTTCATCTTCATCTTCTTCTATAGAGGAAAAGAAGAATCCACAAGAAGTGATGATGAGACAATTCAACAACAATAGAATGCCTCATTCTTATGCTAATCATATGAGGCTTAGATTAGGGAGTTTCAAGTCTAGGAGTTTTTCTCTTGCAGATCTACAAGAACATGATGAGGTTGAGGAGGAAGAAGTTATTGATCACGATGAAGACAATGATGAACAACATTTGGATTAAAAAGTACAAGTGTTTGTATGTAACTAGTAATGAACTCTTAATTTCATTTTTTGTATAGCTTTAATTATTATTTTTTAGTTTTTGTTGGTATTATAGAGGGAACTTTTACTTATTAAAGATATAAAGTAAGATCAGTGCTGGTTGGGATGGTGTAGTGGAACATGATAATAGTCTCCACATGTTGAACAATTTATTGGATGAGATCTTGCTCTTCTAAAATGAAAAACTTATTTTAGATTATAAAGTGCTGATTTATATAAACCATTGTTAAAAAAATTAATAGTCTATATAAGCATATAGTTAACACTTAATAATATCCCAAAACTGCATGCGTTCCAATGAACCTCTGTAGTGAGCTATAAGTTGAATTTTAATCAGAAGAGATGTCTATGTTTAGTGTTCAATTTGTACTTGAATATAAAAAGTTGAATAATAGCATTCTTAATGTTGCTTAAAATCTTATCTTATCTTATTGGCCTTTATGTTGGAAATTAGAAGATTAGAGAAGGGAATTTGATTAAAGTGTGTTAGGTGAGAATAATGAAAACTTCATATGGTTATATGCAGTGACATGAGGGAGCACGGCTACCTCATTTAGCAGCAAGATAAGATATGGATATTGGAATTATTCACAAGACAAAAAAATAGAAAGAGACAAATTAAACAACTAAATGAGTGATAACTTAAAGAACATGACAATTTCAAGAGAAGATAAGTTGAAAGTTTATACCAAGCTTTTCACATATATTTTCATGGGAATTTTGATAGATTTGTTTTAAATTTTTTGATAGTATAAGACTCCCACACACTAAATATATATTTAATTTCCCAGTAGTATTGATATGAGTATTGCAGATATAAACATGCTTTTGTTAAATAAAAAGCGAAAAAATTATTAAAAGAAAAATAAAGAGACTAAATATGTAAAATAAATTACGTAACAACCAAATAAAATGTTTCAATTTAACAAACTAGAAATATTGTATTTTTATTCTCTTTATATATTTTTTTGTTAGTTTTTCTTGTAATCATGTCTAATTTTTGTTTAAGGATATTTTATAATTTTAGTTCCATTGAATTATTTTACGATTTTTTTAAATAAAAGTAATTTTGGTGTATAATAATTTAAAGATTTTTATTAAAAAAATTGATTTAATTATATATATATATATATATATATATATATATTTTCTTTATTTTTTTATATTTTATTTCTTATAATTCTTTATTATATGTAATGAAATATTTATTTTTATCATAATAATTTTTCTTAAGGATATTTGTTTAATTTTGTAATACATATATTTTTTATCATAATTTATTTTCATTTTCTATTATACTACTAAATAATCAATTTTTCTTTTCTATTTCTTTTCACTTTATTTTATCTTATTCTGACTTCTTTTTTATTTCCTTACAACCAAATAAAGTGTAAAATAGATAGAAACTATATTATTTTGATTTAATTTTTTCAAAGACTAAAAGTTATTTTTATTTTTCTGAATGATTAAATTGAATCTCATGACTTTACTCATTGACTAAAATAAATCTTTAATCTAGTTTATTGACAAGATCATATATTCTTAAGGCGTAACACAAATTGTTAAATTGAGGTTTACGATTTGACATTTTGACTACTAATATAACATATTATCAACTACAATTTATCTATAAAAAAATTAATTAATATTTACTTAATTTTGTTATAATTTCTAACAAAATTTTGCATATTTATTATTAAAATGAAACAAATAGACATAAAAGTATTATTGTGTGTTGATTGAAAATTTTATACATGAGAAAAATTGAGTCGATCTACAGGTAAAACTGCTAAAGCAACCACTTTATGCTTCTTAAAAAACAAATTTTTTTACTTTATGAAAAGGACTTAAACAAAATTTACTTAATAAAAAGACATCATATTTTAATATTTTAAAAGTTAAAATATATAACTATTTTTTACATTTAATATTATCAAAATAATGTTAAATCAATTTAAAGAGAAATATTATATGACATAACTTATATTAATTTAATGATGTTATGTTAAAATTTAGAAAATTTATTTTAGACATCATATTAAAATTCGCTTTAGGCCTCAAAATATATTGATCCGACTCTAGAAAAAAATATTTAAAAATATTAAAATCTTATCTTAAATAGAAATAATATCTAAATATAATTTGTAAAGATAAATATTTTTTACCTCATAATTTAATTTTATAAGAAGAAATTATATTTAATATAAAAATCTAATAAAAAATATTATGAAATATGGAATTGCATATCCTTAGAAAAAGATAGAAGAATATATAAATATCCAAATAAACAACACACAAATTGTTTAACATCTTTATTACTAGATTACCATGGGCTGCTAGTTGTATCTTAATTCAAAGTTTTATATAATTTGAAGCGCATAAGATTGTGGTACCGTACGAGAATTTAGATCATCTCAATTTTTTTTTTTTATGTCTTGAAAAAATATAAAATTCATTAAAATTATTGTTGTGTTTATCTCTCTTCAAATATTAAAAAAAAAAAAAAAAAGAGAGAGAGAGAGAGGATAAAAAAGTGTGGTACACACATGAGCTCGGAAATTCTATACTACACCAATTTACATTGAATCATTTATTTGTTCTCTCTTGTTTTGAATCTCAAGGCTCTTCACCATCACTATACTCTATCAATAAAAAGAAAAGAGATTTAATGTGGTGTATTATACGATAAAATCTGTAAATTCATTTAATCTAACGGTTGGTAGTTATGATTCATGGTGAGGGACTTATTAGATAGCTCACTCTAAAAGTGACTCATTTATTTAATTAACTATAAGTGGATGAGGTGATGGAATGGTGTCCATTCAAATTCATGCAATTATAGCGGTGGGCCATTGCTTTAATATATCCACTACCATAAAGTATATAAAATCATTGGTTGTTATTACTTAATTGTGCATCTCAACCAAAAGCTACAATTAATTCAATTTGTGAACTAAATCAGGCTATATCTTCTCTCTCTATTTATCTATTTAAAATATTCTTTTTGCTTCTTTTCACACTTCTTAACATAATATTAAAATGAATTTAAGGTGTCTATATTATATTTTGATGTTTATAAAATGTCATCTGTATATAAATGTATTTTATTTACTTTTTTTTTAAGGTAAAACAATATAATTAATATAGAGTATGTTTGAAAAAAATAACAATAACTCTATTCAAAAAATTGAAATAGAGCTCATAATTATGGACCGTTTTTTTTTCAGTGAGTTATTATAATTAAGTACAGAGGAGTATATAATATAATATGAATATGATTCCCCATTGAACATGAAATATGCATACTTTTGATAATCAATTAGTAATTGTTTTCACTGAAAATTGATTTTGTAGTAGAATAACTAAAGATGAATCCCTAAATTTAACTGACATGAATTGAATTTATTTTCTTGTCTATGAATCATAAAATCTTCAGGTTGTTTATTATATATTTTTTCTTTTAAATTATCATTTAAAATAACTATTTTGATATCCATTTGGTGTATCACAAAGGTAAGAATATAGCTAGTGAAATGAGTACTCTAATGGATGTAATTATAGTGATATGTGAAAAAATATCGAAGAAATCTATATTTTTTGCAAAGCAAGTCTTGTATTTATCAATCGTTTCATTGGATTTTAGTATCTTTTTTAAAATTCATTTACAACCCATCAGTTTGCAGCTAAAGAGGCAAGTATACTAATTGTCATGTCATGTTAGACTATAGAGAATCCATCTTATCATTTATAGCTTATTGCGATAATTTGCATCCAAAGATGATAGAGTTTTTGAAGATTTACATGATTCTCTTCTAAGGTATAAGCCATATAATCGAGTCTGTAATCTTTAGCAACTCTACTCTCTTATTTATTCGAGGTCCTATTTCTTCTTGTTTGTTGCTTTCAGTCTTATCACAAAAAACGTAACTTGGTTCGCTGCCATCACTATTTCTCGAATTGAAAGAGAATTTATAATCATAAAAGTCAACATCATTTGACTATATGATTACTTTCACAATTAAATCATAAAACCTATACGTTTTGTTGTTCACTACATACCCAATGAATACACATTCATATGCTCTACTGGCGAGTTTAACTCGCTTGAGATCAGAGATTCTGACATAAGCCAAATAACCCTAAGTTCGAAAATAAGACTAGTTTGGTTTGTCTTTTTTGCAAATTAAAATCTCATAAGAAGATGTTTTATTTTTAGATTTAGGAACTCTATTCAAAACATATCAAACATTCAATATAATTTTCCCTTTTCAATGAGATGCAACATCATAGTTAAACATGATAGCCACAACTAGTTCAGTAAGTGTTCTATTATTTCTTTTAACTTTTCCATTCATTTCAGGCGAATATGGTGTAGTAATTTTATGTATAATTCTTTGCAATTTGTAAAACTCATTAAATGAACTAGAATCATACTCGGTTCCTCTATCAATACGAAACCTTTCTACTAAATTGATTTTTAATTTCAGTTACAAAGATCCTAAACATGTAAACGTTTTACTTTTATTTTTCATTAGATATACAAAAGCATAGTCAAAATAATAGTCAATAAAAGTGATAAAATAATATTTTTCATTTCTTGTTAAAGTCTCATCAAGTTCACATATTTAAGAGTGTATTAAATCTAAAGATTCAGATTTTCTAACTACTAATTTATGTGAACTCTTTATTATTTTAGCTTGACTACAAAAATCACATTTTTCAAAATCTTTTAAAGATAACTTTGAAATTAAACCTAAGTTACTTAAGTTTGAAATTACATGTTTGTTCTCATGACATAATCTAACATGTCAAATATTAAAATCACACAACGTGTAAGCAGAGAGAGATATTTTACTAATTTTAATGTTTAATTTAAATTTGCCTCAGTGGTGCACCTTTGCTAGCAAAAATATCATGATTAGAATTGTTGTACAAATCTACCCATATAGAGTTGCCTTATTTAGACTCTCTATAGAAAATTCTTTTGTTTTATGTTTGAGAGAATTTTTGAAATCCTTCGAAGCAAATGCAGTTTGTCAATCATAACAATAATTTAAGTTGTCTATCTAAAGTCATACATTTTGAGGTAATCTCATGAGCTATCTTCTGCATTTCACGGGAATGAGCCTCTATGGATCTGTCATCGGTCATATGATATTCTGACAATTGAGGTAGTGGCTCACAACATTCTTTTTAGCCCCAACTTTTTTTGTATCATATTTCTTTTTTAGATCATCCCAAACATCTCTAGCAGTATTGTTGGATTTGTAGTATTCATATAGATCATCAACAAGTCCATTAAGAATATAATTATTATCGTTATCCTCCCATGAGTTAATTCTTCAGCTTTGTTATCCTTTTCTGTTTGACTCAAATTGAAACAAGTTATTGAAATCAGAGGCAGCAAGACCAAATCCAGTAATCTATTTGGTTGACATGACATAAAGAAACATCTTAAAATTGTTGTTTTGAGTTTTAAAAATCCGTTTTAAAATAAATTTATGCCAACGAAGATATTACTGGGTTGAGTCGCGGACTAGGTCGTTCTCTTTAAGACGTTTTGCGGCACTACTCAAATTGTGCAAGACAAACTATCAAACCCACATATGTTAAATATCCAATGTGAGACTTTAATATTTATATAATTAAAATTATTTAATATATGAGAGCTTTTAAATATGGGACTTCAACAAATTTTAGATTCACATGCTAACATACTCTATGTTCCAATATGACATGTTAGAAGGGAGACGAGCATGAGGTTGAGTGTGGGGATCAACAAATAGGTTCATATGAAAAGAGGTTAGAAAGAAGGTAGAGTCTATCTCCCAAATGGCCAAATATCATTTTTTTTTCACAATGCAACCAATTCTTTGTCTATCAAAATTTTTTTAGGTACATTAGATTTTGGAGACTCACCACTATTGGTGAAAGTCTCAAGGCTCTTTGTTAGCCACCACACAAAGGTATTAAGAGTTATTTTAATTTGTTGTGTTGTGAATAACTATGGGTTTGTTTATTAGTGTAGATTGAGCTTCCAAGCAACCAAAGTTAAAATGACAAATTACATGGTGTTGAAACCATAATCTATAACCCTCCATGCTTCTTTTGTCTCCCACTGATGTCGTCAAATGTGACATTAATAAGACTACATATATGTAGAGCTGTCAATTTGATAGGTCCCTTAATTATTGGTCCCGACCCACATATTGAAAGGGCAAAACAAAAATATAATTTAAAAGGCCCCAAAAAACAAGTCCCCCTAAAATTGTGTGGGCCCATAGGCCCACTTATTTAAAAAAAATAATCGTTTTTTTTTCGAAAAATAAAGTTTTTCGATTTTTTAACCGATAAAATCTCAAAAAAAAATTTGATTTTTTTCTATAAAAAATTTCCGATAAAAAAATTTCATTTTTTTTTTATAAAAAATTTTTGATTTTTTTTTTATATAAATGATTTATCTTTTTAATAATTTTTTTTTCTCACAAAATTTTTTAAGAAAAAAAAATATTTTTTAATTTTTTTCGAATAAAATAAATTTTGAAAATTTTTTAAGAAAAAAATCTCAAAATTAACAAAAAATTGGAGGCCTATAAGCCCATAGAACCCCCTCCCTTAGGCCCCCTGAAATATTGGACCTAAATTTTACAAAAATTAATTTGATAGGGCGTAATATTAAAGATTTTTTTTAAAAAAAAAAAAATTAAAGAGACCTTGAAGTTGGAGGCTTTTTTAAGAGCTCTACATATATGATTATATATGGTTGAAGCACGTCTTCAACATCCAAAAGTTTGATCCTTAGCTAGATAAATAAAAAGCTAGATAAATAAAAAGACTTTAGAGTCTCCTTTTTTTTGTTGTCATTGACTGTAGCTGGAAAATATTTTTTAACTTGAAAGTTTGGTTTTAATTGTTGGTTTAGTAGTACAAATTTGGTCGCAGATCAATTTTTGTTTACTAATAGTCATGTGATGTTAGTCTTCAATCTTACATTTATTTCTTTTGAAAGAAGTTATGTTTAACATAAAAAAGAAATGCAAATTCTACAAATGTTTGGTATTTATAAAACATGTAAGTTCTATAATGAACTATCTTTATAAATGGTTCACCACATAATTATTATTTAAAAATTATTAATTTTTTTTATCACAATCGACAATACTATTCACAAGTAATAACATATAATAATTATTGTCTTTATAAATAAGACGATAATTTAATAGTTTAATTGTAATTTTGGTCCTTCTATTTTAGCTAAATCGCAAAAGTAGTCCCTTCATTTTGTTTCTCCTCAGTTTTGATCCCTCAGACATAATTTTAGTCCAAAACTCGATGAAGTTTCATTCTTTTTTACGTTTATTTAAGTCATACAATGCCTTAAAATCTCGTGGTGCAACAATTGTATATGAAATATATGATCATAGTCTAATGCGGATTAAAAAAATAAAATTTTATCAAGTTTTAGACCAAAATTCTGTTTGGGGATCAAAATTGGAGAGAAACAAAATGAGGGAACTACTTTTACGATTCAACTAAAATAGGGAGACCAAAACTGCAATTAAACCTAACTTAATTGATGATAATTTTATACGAAATACATATTTTTTATTTTTATCGAACCAATATAATTTAAGTCAATATTTCAATCGTAAAAATAAAAATAACAATGAGTTTTTATATCTAAAAGAAGATGTCCATAGTCATTTTTAAAATTGGTCAATGATAAACCAAATTATATATTAGAACATTGTCTATACAAAACAAAAACTGAAACATTACTATATTGCTCTCATTGAGTAATACAAATAAACATGGGCACTATCAAGAAAAGAGATAAAACAAAAAACCACTAATTGATTGGTTGTATAGCAATTAAGTTAAACAACCTCTAATCGACGAGTGCAAATGGTGCAATAGTATCTGCGTTTGGTCTTAAAGCAAAATGGTAGAAAACAAAATCTCCATTGAGTCTCTACATCAATTGCTTGCACCATTCCTCCACAATATGGACACGCCCCTGGTGCTAATTGTCTCCCCAACACCCTTTCATCCTCGTCGCACACAAACATCAAACACATTGTTCCAACTCCAACAAACTTTTATTAATTAATTAATTTTGTGTCCGCTTAGTAATTATATGATTTTTCGGTTGATTGCTCTAAGTCTAAGGTAGAAATGGATTGAAGCTCACATGTATTGTATGTTTATTTATAGAATAAAGAAGGGGTAACCAAAGTGAGGAAACAGACTATAGAAGAGTGTAGTTTGTTCTGGAAGAGAAGAGAAGAAGAAACATGATAGTCAAAACGCGTACAAGTATGTCTAGAAAATTCTGTACCCCACAAACAAACTTGTGTTTGCCACCTTCATTTCACACCATCATATAAATTGTTTCATTTCATAATTAAAAAAAGAAGGAAAAAAACTCATCCTTTACCCTTACAAATTATTCCCTCCCCTCTCCCTAATTTCTTTTGACCGAAGAAAAGCCCATTTTTTCTCTACAAAAATAATGAGATTCAATTTATTTCATTGAAAAAAACAAAATCATTTGAGTTAATGACATATTGTTTGAGACAATTCAAATTAAATTTTTGAATTTTAACTGAAACAATACTTAGTTAGACTTTACTTACCTTTCAAACGAGATTATCATACCTATATATTTTTGAAAATCAAATAGTTAAATAAGAAAACATCCCTAAATAATTTTTTTTTCCAATAAATCACTTTTTTTCCCTTTTTTCTTTTTAACATTAAAGTAACTACAATTGAAGGAGATATAGCTTTGTAAACATGAACTAAGTAATATGTATTTAAAAAAATGATAAATTTTATCATAATTAAAAACAAATTCTACCAAAATATTTTCTTAAAAAATTATATAACAAATGAGCCATAATATCCAGTAAAAATCAATTATCTTAATTATATCAATAGTATAATTGAAAAACAAAAGAAAATTATTTTTGAATTCTAAAACACCAAGTATTATTTAAAAACAAAAAAAGAAAAAAAAAATGCTAAAAGCATCTAATATTTGTATGGAGGGCCCAGATCCACCACACACAGACACAGTTGGTGACTCTGCTAGAGATTGCAGATTACAGAGAGAGAGAGAGAGAGAGAGAGTTTTTCCTTATTGGAATTCCATGGCGAATGGATAGAATAGCTTAACCAACCAAAATGCTCCAATCTCACATTTTCTCTTCACTCACTGTTCCACTCCACTCAAAGCCACGTCATCCCTCACACATTTCCTTCTCTTCATTTTTTTCTTGTTCTTGTTCTTGTTCATCTTCTTTTCCAATACGACGCCGTTTGGTCAATCCTCGCAAAACAAATCTCAAGCACCTCACTTCTCGCATAGTTCAACTCACTCGCCGAAAACAGCTTCGCCAGGTTAGTTACACCAACTACAGTTATGGAATATTTGGAATTGAATAGAGAATTCAAATATATGTGTAATAATATATATATTATTTTATTTTTATTATTTTGGATTTAGATTATGCATGAAATTGAGGTCGCTAAGAAACATTTTGGGAAGTTGAATACGATAGTGATGAATGCGGTCATAGAAGCTTGTGTGCGTTGCGGTGACATCGATTCAGCTCTTAAGATTTTCGAAGAGATGAAAAATCCCGAAGCTTGTGGTGTTGATACTATCACCTATGCTACGCTTTTGAAGGTATTCCGATAACACTAACTAACGGGCATTTTTCATTTAATGTTGAGCATGCTGATTATAGAAATTATGTAATAATAACTGAATGATTAACGAGGTATGTTTAGATAGAGTTAGAATTTTAATTTTAAATAAACATTCTGTTATTTGATTTTATATTTTAATCTTCAGTCTAACTTGCAAAATGACAGGAAATTATTGAGATTATTTGTTATGAAATGGAGAAATGATTAGAGTGTAATTTGTGATTGAAAAGTGCTAGGGAAGATGATTTTACTGGTGAGTGGTGTTGTATGAGACTACAATGTTGGACAGTAAAGTTCTAATAAGAAATCAAGCTTAATGTTTGTGAGTTTGAGAATGTTATTGTGGATGAGTGGACATGACATTATAGGATTATTGGGAATGAAAACATTATGTGAAAATCTGGGATGGCACTTATCGGGAATAAGCTTTACATGAATGTTTTTTATTCATGTAACTAACTTGACCTAGTGGAATAAGATTTTTTTTTTTTTGGGGTCATTGAAAGGAAATATTAACAAATAGCCTCAATTTTTTCAATAATTCCTTCCTTATTAATATTTATATAATGACTTTTTAAATTTCATATAAAATGAAATAGTTAAATTCAGCTACAAAAAAAAAAAATGAAAGAATTAACTGTCCCTTTCCTTTTCCTCTAATTCCCTCCACCTAGACATACTCTAATAGTGTCACTGATTTCTTTCTATCTAACTTTTTAATGTTGTATGCCTTTTAATTATGTGTTCTATTTCAGCTTGATTGAGTTTGTAACCTTTTATTTGAATTTTATAAGGGGTTAGGCAAGGCACGGAGATTTGATGAAGCTTTTCGATTGCTTGAATCTGTCGAAAATGGTACTGCTGCGGGAAGTCCAGAGTTGTCAGCACCATTGGTCTTTGGTTTGCTAAATACCTTAATAGAAGCAGGTAAGTTAGACATTTTAGTCCCACTAGTACCTAACCAAGTCAGGTGTTACCGGAGTTGTTTTTATTGTTTTGTAGATCTTTGCATTTTTTCTCATAATCATAAATGGTATTAAAGGTTTATCTTTTCTGGGAATTTTTGTCCTTGCAAAGTGTGCATTTCTTTTTATTTTGTGATGATATTTTTTCGCCTGATGAATTTTTCGCATTGCATGGTCAAACATGCAAATATGTATATAGTAGCGGAAGATATATATAGGATGTTCTTGTGTGATTGATATTTTGTTGGTTTAGGGTTTAAGGTGCTAGGTGTTTGTTCTGGTTTGAGTCTATGAATAAATTTATTAAAAATTCATGTTGACTGGTGATGTTTTACTTGCAATGCTATAGTGCAGGAGACTTGCGTCGTGCAAATGGCCTCCTTGCCTGTTATGGTTTTGTTCTTCGTGAAGGCGGACATTTTTCAGTCTCAGTATACAACCTACTAATAAAGGTTTTCTTCTGATCTGTAGGGAGAAAGTTTCATTATGGATAGCATGTTGCAATAGTAGAGATCAGAAATATTTGTTTGAATAGTATATAATTTCGAATACTTATTTTTTTTCTTTCTAATTAGGGGTATATAAACGCAGGCTGTCCTCACACTGCAATAAACATGCACACTGAAATTTTACATCAAGGAATAATGCCTGATAGGCTGACGTATAACACACTACTTTTAGCATGTGTTCAGTGTGAAAAGTTGGATGTTGCCATGCAATTATTTGAGGAAATGAAGGTATTAACTTGCAAATGAATTTTAAGTTTAATAGTTCTTTGGCAGATAAATATGAAATTTCTAAATCCCCACCTTTTATATTTACAGGGAAAAGCAAAAGAACTCATCCACCATGATCTGTTTCCAGATATCATTACATACACCACATTGCTCAAGGTCAGTTTTCTCAAATTTACTCACTCATAAGAGTAGTTTTCTGCAGTACAAAACCACAAAAATTTAAGTCAAATTAAACCTGTCTGGAGTTATATTCACTGATTTCAATTGCTTTTAGTTTTCATTTTAATGATTATTTATGTTCTCATAGTTTTAGTAGTCATGTGTGAAGAAGACATGCTTTGAAAATATATTTTAAACAAATTTAGTTAAGGCCTCTATTTAATGACTTCTATCATTGGTTTAGGAGTGTTCTCTGGCAGCATCTCTCTAATTTTAGCTCTCTTTAATGCAGGGTTTTGGGCAGGCAAAGGATCTTGTTTCAGTTGTGCAAATAGTGCTGGAAATGAAATCATGTTCCGAGTTATACATTGATAGAACTGCTTACACTGCAATAGTTGATGCTTTACTAAAATGTGGCTCAGTTAAAGGTAAGCTTTCATTTGATCCAGGTTTCTTTAGTTGGTTGAAGATAGTTTCAGGAATAATTAAAAAGATAAATGTTTATGGTAGTTGGGATGAGATACTCTTTCATATTTGGATGGGTGGAATAAGATATGCCTAACAAGTGCAAATTATCAAAATTATACATATGGGATTAATGGGTTCTACTTGTCTCTTATATAGAAGGGTCAAATATTGATATTCTGTTGATTTGCATTTTATATTCTTCTAAGTAAAGTGGAAAACAATGTAACTTTTGGCCATGCTTGCTGAAAGTTTGTGTCTCATAAGGACAAGTCAAACTTTCAGTTACGTTGCCAGTTGAAACACATCAACTGAAAATTGAAGTATGCATTGGGTGTGGCACAAAAAGAAATGTTCTAAACAAAACAAGGAATTAAAATCTACTGTCATGAATTTCTATTCCTAGTTCATTTTGTAATGAAGTTTGAGTAGATATTATCAGTATTCTTCTAAAATAATTACTCTAATAGTGCTTTTGGTCAATCCTTTTGTTTCATTATCCAATCAATCAATGAATTTGTATTTTTTGTCATATAATTGAACCATCTTGGGGTATTTAGGTGCTCTGTGTATTTTTGGAGAAATACAGAAGCTGGTTGGTCGGAATCCAGAGTTCAGACCAAAGCCTCATCTCTATCTTTCCATGATGCGTGCCTTTGCTTTTCGAGGAGATTATGGTCTAGTTAAAAATTTGCATAAGCGGATTTTGCCAGATACTGCAGGAACTATCTTACCAGTTTCCCAAGAAGAAGCCGACCACCTTCTAATGGAAGCGGCCCTTAACGCTGGCCAGGTATTATTTTTTACTAATGGGCAATGGCCAATGACATTGAAGTGGAAAGCTCTTCGCTTCTATTATTATTTTTGTGATCCCTTCTTAATTATGATCTTTTTTTTTACTTTGTTATATAAAGACATAGGACCTTTTTTAAATAAATAAATAAAAACAAGTGAACAGTGTGATATATAAATGTACCGCTTGTAATACAAGTGAACAGTGTAAGGGAATAAAGTAATCCAAACCAACAAATTAACAACAGAAAATGAGTAATGAAGGCAGCAGAAAAATGGTGGTAAATGTATACTATTGATGGATTCAGAAAACAATAGCAGATGACCACTCTGACTACCCTAGAGCACCGCTCTACACAGAAAAATATCTTTCCCTGGTCTTAGCAGAAAAATAATTCCACCATGCCCTCCCTCAATTCACGGTGCTCCCTATATAGCAGCTAAGAGCAATCTCTCCCTCCTAACTAACTTTATTCTCTCTCTGCCACGTCATTAACTCTCTTAGACCTCCTCTCATACACTCTCCACATTTTTGTTTTATCCTAAATCCCCCTGGCTGCATTCCCATCATAAAGCCACATAGTAAACAGCAATATAAATACAGATGAATGTGATGATTAGCATTTAGTACTACCAGAGTTGACAATTCTGATTCCTGACCGTAGTTTGAGAGAGTGGCCACCCACCACAGCCTAAAATCATGACAAATTGCAGTTGGTTCTTCAATCTGTGGGATAAAAGCACAACTTTTTACGCTTTTAGTTGTGTTCTATCCTCTCTTTAGGACACTTTGGTGATTTCTGTCATCGCCCCCATGAAGTTTGGATAGGACGTAGTCCAACTTTGCCTTCTCACAAGTTGATTATTATCTTTGGTACTATTCATGCATATTTTTGTAGAAGAAAGAAAAGTTCTTAAACTTGAGTTCCTGTTTCTAATTTTCAACATTTTGATTAGAATGGGGAAGTTAGTATTTCACTTGTTCTTGACTTTTTATGCATGTGTTTCTATGCCAGGTTGATGTTGCTATTAAAACTCTTACATATATTGTTTCAAAATGGAAGGGCATATCCTGGACAAGTCATGGAGGCATGGTGTGTAATTAGTTTTCCATGAATATTTTTGTCTTAAATAGATCCATTTAGTAGATTTTAAGTATTAACATTGATTTTATATCTGGTCCGTTTCTTATCACATTAATGTCTAGGATCAAGTGGTACTTCAGTTGATACTGTGTGGTGTCGTCCTTTTAACAATGCAAAGAAAGCTTGCTTTGCAGAGCATAGGCTCTTACCTTGATTATTTTTATTTTTTTATCTTTGATTTTTTTGTAATATTACCATGGATTATATTTAATAAAGTTGCCAAATATTGTTGGGAAGTAAATTTCTGAACAGGCTGATAGGCATTTATATATATTTTTTCTCCTAAAATTCTAATGGTTTCAGCAAGTCAAGTTCTTAACCATTTGCCTGTGTGCTTTTGTAATTTAGGTTGCTTCTCGTATTGAGGCCTTATTGGGATTCTCAATATCTCTATTCAGTCCTTTCTTACTTCCTCAGGTACTTAACATATGTTCATCGACATCCTTTCCACTAGATAGCATTGAGCTATATTAAATAACAAGTATGCTTTAATTATTTGTACATGCATTTGAATTTGAACCCGGGTTGTCTAAAACATACCAACTCCGGAATAAAGTATAAGTAAAAAGAGTATTTGAAAAGTTGATATTAAATTTAGACTATTGTTAGGAACCCAAGAATTGGATCCAAAGATTTTGAAGAACACTCATATTTAGAAAAAGATAAGAAATAATATGAGAGAATCCCTCCAAGAACAAGATACACAAGAGCGGATAAATTCCTCAAGGGCGAATGCAACCTTCAACTGAAATACCAGTTAAGAAAATTCTAATTCGGCAAAAGATCCTTTCAAATGGGAAGAGAACCTTTATTTATAGGTTTTCTTGATAATGAGATGAAAGGGTAAAGGACCAATCAACCACTATCCTAAGAAATAGGAAAGTAGTAACAGAAAACACTAACAAGCCTAAAAACAGACATAAAAAATTACTATCAGAGCTATAAAAGCACCTATCTCCTAACCAACTAATTACCCCATTAATTAATTTCTAACTTCTAGAACTAATTCAATTAATCTAAGTACTAACAATATACCCCCTCCAAAAAACCTTGTCCTCAAGGTTGCAAACTACTAAGCTCCTTAATATTCAACTATAAAACAAAAAAAATACAATCGCCCTCCAGGATCCGGTTGATGATGGCTTGAGGAATAAACTTCAACATGGCAGCAAAACTGGAAATGACTCTGATCAGCAGATAAAGGGTTTACACAAACATAATAAGATCTACATGAACTGTGGATTGGGCTCAAAGTGCCTTTGGTCGAACCCACACTGCGTCTTTCCCTTGATTTTGACTAAGGCAGATGTCGTCTTCTTGAACTCCATTTGCAAGAGTGCACCTTTCTAGCAAGTCTGTTAGCAACCATTGGATTAACAGGTCGATGTTAGAAGGCTTTATCTTGATAAGGGTTTTTGCAGGTTGGCTTGAGTCCAGCGGTTTTGGCGGCGGTAGTGGCTTGTCCACCTCCACTTGCTGCTTCCTTCTCTTCTCCACCCTCACTTTTTCTCAATCAATTCTGTTGCTTTGTCAAACAAGGTTTTCGACAGAGGCATGACTTTATTTTTGTACGCTTCAGTTGCATTCCACAGTTCTGGTTCTGTTTCTTGGTTTTCCGGCAGCGATTTTATTAGCGAATGCAACCCACTTGTATTAAACAGCTGCCTTGCTTCTTTTACTGTTTCAGTTTTTTCACCAGTGTTCAAATGTTCCACATACCTGCCACTAGATTTACTAATCTTGATAGAACTCAGATCATCTTCATTCTGTTTGTGATTCTTTTTTATTTCCAGCAGCATTTCTTTAATCTGTACAATGTCTGGCATCCCTAATTTTGTTTGTTCCAGCTCTTCCCTTGATCCATATAATTTTTCAATTCTTGCATCTTAACATCGTGTTCATTGGCTCATTTGCCATGTTTCTTTATTGGGGGTTTCTACTCCTCTTTTGAATCTTTTCCTTTGCTGAGTTTTTCCTTTTGCCACTAGTTCTTTCCCAGGATCTTGAAGATAAACTCCAAATTCTGGTTTGAATTTCATGAGAAAAGCCTTCTCAAAGGAGAAAAACTACACATTCTGTTTTGTTTTCCGCCAAGAAAGCCACCATTGGTGAGCTTCTCCATCCAATCCCAACCAAACCAACAATAACCATTTTTCCTTACAATCTTTAGAGCTTTAAGGTGATATACTAGGATCAACCACCAGTAAGCATCACTGCTTCCATCAAATCTTGGCATCACTGCTGCCTCCATCTCCATGAATGCCGGCACTCCTCGAAGATTCGGGAAATCGAATCAATTGTTAGTAACCCAAGAATTTGATTCTAAAGATTTTGAGTAAGAACACTAATATTTAGAAAAAGATAAGAAATAATAAGAGAGAATCTCTCCAAGAACAGGATACACAACATCGGATACGCCTCTCTAAGGCTAATGTACCCTTCAACCAAAATACTAGTTAAGAAAATTCTAATTTGGCAAAGGGATCAATCAACCACTATCCTAAGAAATAGAAAAATAAAAACAAAAAACACTAACAAACCTAAAACGGACATAAAAAATAACTAACAGAGCTATAAAAGCTCCTATCTCCTAACCAACTAATTACCCTATTATTTAATTTCCAACTTCTAGAACAAATTCAATTAATCTAAGTACAACAAGATACATCAATTTTTCAAATACTTTTTTTGCTTATTTTTATTCTGGAAGGAGTAAATGGTTGACTAGCTTTCATGCTTATATATATATATTCATAACTCACAAATGGTTGTCATGACTTCAATCTTTGACTGTTTGTTATACACTGCATTGGATTGCATTTTCGACAGTTTCTTCTTTCTTCTTAGAGAACTTGTATATTGTCTTATTATGCAATCTTGTGGTTTAGGTTTCACCTTCTGAACTGGTTGAGGGTTTCATGATACCATTTGAAGCAACACGGCCACTACAAGGTACCATAAAGCTGAAGGATGTGGTAACACGTTTCTATAATGATGCGGTTGTTCCTATTGTAGATGAGTGGGGCAGTTGTACAGGGCTGTTGCACCGCGAAGACTGCAATCAGGTATGGTTTGTGAGATTACCATTCGATGAAATAGTAGTGTTGTATTAAAAAGATATGCATTCTATAGCCTTTAATTGATGAGCCTATTCTTCAAGTCATGAATATGGAGAGAAGCTAATACTAATGTGTTGTCTACAAATGCATGTACTTTTTGCCCTGGGCCAATAAAAGCCTGTTTGTGGATGCTTTGTTAAGAATACATTTTTTTTAATTACAAGAATGCTATAGCATATTTTACAATAATACATACATACAGATTGAAAAATATTTCTTAATTCCATGTGTTGTCAATTTCTGTTTGGGCCTCTAACTATCTGATACTGTGATGAATTTGTTATGCAGTTGGATGCTCCACTTTCAACAATGATGAGAAGCCCTCCTCCCAGAGTTACGACTTCAACATCTGTTGGTCATGTAATTGATTTAATTTTGACGAAGCATTACCCAATGGTTATCATTGTAAATTACACCAACACTTATGCTACTTCATACGGCTGTAGAGCAGTTGGAGTTTTCACATTAGACCAATTGAATAGGCTTATCAAACCTGTATCTGAAGTGAAAGACACAGACCTTTCACTCTGCAGAAGATAGTAAGATAACATGTTTAGTTGGGCACTAAAATCTAAAATTTAAACTTTAGTGGTATAAAAAAATGCATTAGTTTAAAAACGATGAGTTTCCACTGCGGGAAAATGAAAATTTTCTAGTTTGCTCTGAATGCCTAGGACTGTATTTTTCTCAAATGATTATGGGGGATTCATTATGCCAGCTTAAACCTCATTCTTAAATAGGTAATAGGGTGTTCAGTTGCAGATAAACCAAATTCTTGTTATAACGAAAGTCCTCAAGAAGAGTAGTAGAAATGTGCAAGTTTATTGCCTTGAAGGAGAATCAGAATCGAACCACAAGAAAATCTCAAAGGTGCTCGAAGCTAAGGAAGATAAAATCGTTGAAGGAGGAGTCCCTGTTAATTATTGCTTTTGGACCACCTTAGTGGATGGTTTATTTTTAAATTATTTCAGTTTTTTATTCTAGTCAACAAGTGGTTTCTACATTTTAGGAGAAAGTAGTTTTTGTTATCCCACATTCCTAGTTTTGTGGTGGTGTTTGTTTTGATTTTAAAAACACTATGTGTATTGTTAGAGTGAATAAAAGAATTCAATTTCCCCAATTCATTTATACCAGAGCGTATTATCCCTTATTTATATGTTTTCATCCTTTTTTATGCAACACATCACCAAATTGGTATCGGAGCTTTTTCTTATGGGACATGTGAAAATGGAAGTTGAAGCAAGTTTTTCACATATTGCTCTTCCAGTCATTGATGGAAACAACTATGACCTTTGAGCAGTTAAAATGGAGTCTTATTTGGAAGCTTTGGACCTTTGGAAAGCTATGGAAGAGGATTATGAAGTTCCTCCGCTGCCAAACAATCCTACTATGGATCAGATAAAAATTCACAAGGAGAAAAAAACTAGAAAGGCAAAGGTAAGATCATGTCTTTTCAACGGTGTTTCACAAAAAATCTTCACTAGAATGATGACCCTCAAAACACCAAAAGCATTATGGGACTATTTGAAGGAAGAATACGCTGGGGGTGAGAGGATTTGAAGCATGCAAGTGCTCAACTTGATGAGGGAATTCGAGATGCAAAGAATGAAAGAGTCTAAGACAATAAAAGAATACTCATACAAGTTGCTTTCCATTGCAAACAAGGTTAGATTACTCGACATTGAATTCTCTGATTCTAGAATTGTAGAAAAAATTCTGGTTACAGTGCCTGAGAGATATGAAGCATCAATAACCACCTTGGAGAACACAAAGGATCTGTCTAAGATCACTTTAGCAGGAGTTTTACATGCCTTGCAAGCTCAGGAGCAACAAAGGCTTATGAGACAAGATCATGTGGTTGAAGGTGCTTTACAAGCCAAGCATCGTGAGGTTGGAACTACTTCTAACAACCAAAGGAAAGACAAAGGTAAAAAGAGAAGTTACCCGCCTTGTGAGCAATGTGACAAGATGGGTCATCCATCGTTAAGATGTTGGAGAAGACCATACGCAAAGTGCAGCAAGTGCAATCAGATTGGACATGAAGCTGCGATTTGCAAAGGAAAATTTCAACAACTTGAAGTCAATGCTCAGGTTGTAGAGCAAGATGAAGAAGATAAAAAATTTTGTGGCAACATGTTTTTCAACTAGTAGTAGTTCAGAATGCTGACTGATTGACAGTGGTTGTACAAACCATATGACATATGATAAAACTCTCTTCAAGGATTTGAAGACTACTCAAATCTCAAAAGTCAGAATTGGCAACGGTGACTATATTTCTGCAAAAGGAAAATGAACCATCGTGATTTCAACGCGTTCAGGTACAAAAACAATTTCATATGTTCTTTATGTACATGATATTGATCAAAATTTGCTGTGTTGGTCAATTGATAGAAAAGGATTTAAAGTATCTTCCGAAAATCAACTTTGTCTTATCTTTGATACCACTGGTCGGGAGATTCTAAGGGTCAGAATGAGAGGTAAAATCTTCTCATTTGACCCAATTGAGGAGGAGCAGACAACTTATTTCACTCAAGTCAGTCGCACTGAACTCTGGCATAAGAGACTTGGTCATTGTCATATTCAAAGAATGCTGGACATGAAGAAGAGATATATGACAAGAGGTCTACCAATACTTTCTGATCATTTACCAAATTGTAATGTTTGTCAGTTTGGTAAGCAAAACAGAATGCCATTTCCCAAAATAGTTTGGAGAACCACTAAAAAGTTGCAACTCATTCACACTGATGTTGCAGGACCTCAAAGAACTCCATCATTACAAGGTAGCCTATACTATATTGTTTTCATAGATGACTTTACAAGAATGTGTTGGATCTTTTTTCTAAATTCAAGCATTAAGTGGCTGGAGTTTTTGTAAAGTTCAAGAAGATGGTGGAAACTCAAAGTGGCTCTAAGATTCAATTTCTAAGGTCTGATAATGGCAATGAGTATACATCAGCAAAATTTAATTCATTTTGCGAAGAAGCTGGAATTGAACATCAATTAACAACCCCTTACACTCCAGAGCAAAATGGAGTTAGTGAAAGGAGAAATAGATCAGTGATGGAGATGGCTATATGTATGTTGGATGAGAAGGAGTTGCCTAAACAGTTTTGGGCAGAAGCGGAAAACACGACGGTATTTCTTCAAAACTGACTTCCATCCAAGGTTTTGAAAAATAAAACTCATTTTGAAGTTTGGTATGGGTATAAGCCTTCACTAACCTTTCTTAAAGTGTTTGGTTGTGTTTGTTTTTCACATGTTCCAAAGGTTAAGCGTGACAAACTTGACAAGAAGGCAGTTCCAGGTATTTTTGTGGGCTATAGTTCTTTTTCAAAAGCCTACAAAGTGTATCATCCTCAAACCAAAAACATGACTATCACTAGAGATGTACACTGCAATGAAGATCAACAATGGGACTGGAAGAATTCACAAAGAACATGTGGATCTCTCACCAAGATTGAAGATAATCATCTTGAAGAACCATCAACTGGTTTGTGTTGGAGTGAATTAGAAGATGATCCTCCCATTAGAGGCACAAGGCTGCTGTCTAACATCTATCAAAGATGTAATGTGGCAATATGTGAACCTGTTTGTTGTGAGGATGCTCTCAAAGATCCAAAATGGAAAAATGCAATTGAGGAGGAGATGTCAATGATACAAAAAAAACATGGGAGCTGGTTGAAAAACCTCAAGATAAAAAGGTAATTGGAGTTAAATGGGCTTTTAGAACAACGCTTAATGCAAGATTGCTCAGTCAATAAATACAAGGCCTGAGCTGTAGTTAAAGGCTATGCACAAATTAGATTGGTGTTAGTGGTTGCTGCTCAAAAGAGTTGGAAAATATTCCATTTAGATGTCAAATCAGCCTTTTTAAATGGCGTTTTACAAGAAGAGATATATGTAGAGCAACCAGAGGAACTTGTGATGCAAGGTGAAGAAGATAAAGTCTATCTACTCAAAAAGACCCTTTATGGGTTAAAACAAGCACTAAGGGTTTGGTAAAATAGGATAAATGATCGCCTATTTAGCATAAGCTTTGTAAAAAACTTATCTGAGTCCACTCTTTATGTGAAACATTAGAGAAATAATCTTCTCATAATTTCTCTCTATGTTGATGATCTTTTAGTGCCTGGAGATGCTACAAGGTTGGTTGAGCAATTCAAACAAGATATGAAGCATGCTTTTGAAACGACAGATCTTGGTCTTATGACCTATTTTCTTGGAATGGAGATCACACAAAATGAGGATGAAGTGTTCATTTGCCAAAAGAAATATGCAAAGGAAATATTGAAAAAAATTCAAATGTAGGAGTGTAAAGCAGTTAGCACACCAATGAACCAAACAGAGTAGTTGAGCAAGGAAGATGGTGTTGATAAAGTTGACAAAGAATATTACAGGAGCTTAATTGGATGTTTAATGTATCTCACTGCAACTAAGTCGAACATTTTATTTGTTGCAAGTCTCCTCTATCAATTTATGCACTGTGCTACTGAAATGCATTTAAGAGCTGCAAGATGAATATTGAGATATTTTAAAGGCATGATAGCTTATGGTGTAAAATTTGAGAGCTGCCAAAACTTCAAATTATGTGGATACTCTGACAGCGACTGGGCAGGATCCATTGATGACATGAAGAGCACTTCAAGATATTGTTTCAATCTTGGCTCTGGAGTTTTTTCATGGTGCATAAACCAAGTTTTGTAGTTAAAAATATTCTATTTGATCTACATTTCTAACAGAATCAAAAGACAAAGGTTTTTATTGACAATCAGGCAGCAATTGCAATTTCAAAGGATCCAATTTGTCATAGGAAAACTAAACACTTCAACATCAAGCTCACTTCTTAAGAGAGATGCTACAAAATTGAGTCAAGATTTTTAAAAAGAATTATATCAATCATAATTTAGAGTCAAGAATATCAATCATAATTGTCAAATTATATCAGCTAATATCTTTTCGGTAAATCAAACACAAGCTTTAATTTCTGCAGTTTGTGAAAAACAAATAGAAGCCAATTCACAAAAAGACTGAATAATGTGTACTTTGCAATGGTATAATAATTATATGTAAATAAAAACCAGTAAACATATTAAATAGTTGTGAAAATCAATTAAGTTTGGAAAAAATGAAGAGTTATAATCAATCAATAGTTGAAATTGTAATTATAATAACGTACACATACATATAACAAATTTGTTTAATTCTAAAAAATTAATTTTTCAATTAAATGATTATAACTTTCGCTTCTCTCCAAAAAAACACTATTGATTTTAATTCAAATAACTCCCTTTTAAAAACACTATATTGTTTTTAATTTAATAATAATGATGGATTATAAACTACAAATGTTTGTGTACAAGGATGGATTAAAAACTACAAGTGTTTTTTGTTTTAGAGATTTTGTTTGTAATATAGAGGGAAAAGATATACAAGAAGACGATGAGTTATAATAAATAAAATGAATAGTTAAAATTGCAATTGTAATAATGTACACACATATCTATAAGAAAGTTGTTTAATTCTTAAAATACAGTGTGTTCCTTTGAATTCAACAACTTTTCTGAAGAGACACTATGTTGCTTTAAATTGAATAATAAATAGTGTCAGCAAAGTATACATGTGGCATGCATGCATGCATGCATGGGATGGTTTATTTAGTTTGATGATCAATGACAGTTTGAAATGCTCCAGCCAAAGCAAGAACCTTATTTTTCCTCCCTTCCAAAAGCTTGCTTGCAGTCTCCTCAATTATATCATTTGATACCTGAGATTCTTTCTTCCCTTTTCCTCCTACTACTGCTTTTTGTTGTGTTGCTTCTTCAACCTTTGCTTCTTCAACTTCTTCACTTACATTTCCTTCAACAACTTCCTTCTCTTCTTCTTCTTCTTTTAATTCTTCTTCAATGTTGCTCTCATTTTTTTGATCTTCTGTTACACTCCCACTTTCATTCTCTTCCTTTTCATTCACAGCAACTTCTCCTTCAAACTCAGAATGATCAACTTCTTCCTGGTGATTCCCATTATTGTTCTCTTTCTCTTCATGCTCTTCAGGTTTCTCTTGTGGATTCTTTTCTGCTTCTTCTACGTCTGAGGTGGTAGAAATGACTTCCTCATCCTCAACTTGATTTTGAAGTGGATCAGTGTCAGAATCCTCAACAATTTGATTCTCATGTAGTACTACTTCAGGTGAAATATGATGAGATGCATGTTCTTCTTCATTATCTACCTTTATCACTGCATCTTCTTGAGTTGTAAGTTCTTGAACATGCTTAGTTTCAACCTTTGATGTATCTGCAATGACAGATTTGTCCTTAGAGGAAGCAGGAACATTAGCTACTATCTTTGTAGTGGCTTTTTTCCCAAGTAACTTAGTTTTTGCATTATCTGAAATGGGTTTGGTGGTTTTAACAGGAGAATTTAAAGATGTAATATGTGAAACTTTTCTCTCTCTAGGGCCAGGTGAAACAAGAGCTTTGTGTAGTCTTGAAGGAGAAGGTTGCTTTTTTGTTGTTGGTGTTGGTGATGATGATGAGATTGGTTTGTCCAATGATCTTCTTCTGATTGGAGCAGGCTTAGTAGGAGTCTCAATTTTTGGCTGTTTGAAACTTAGTGTGGGCTTAAGATTCTTGGAGTTGTTTTTCTCTTGAGTTGTTGAGATACTCTTTTTGGTTGTTGTTGTTGCTGTTGTTGGTTTGATTGTTCTTTTGGTTGTTGTGAGTTGAGAAGTTGAAGGTGGAGTCTTCTTCTTCTCATTTCCAACAACTGTGTTACTACTTTCTTTAGCTTTTGTTGCCATATATTATTATTTGTCTAAGCAAATAAATTCTTCAAAGAACCTCCACACTGCAAAAACTAACTAATTTAGCTCATTTCATGGCTCCTAATAAGAAATAATTATTGATTACTTGCTTAACATTAATTGGTCCAAGGAGATATATATCTACTATTGTGCTAAAGTCTTTTGTTTTAAAATTCAGTTGATTTCATTATTGAAAGAAACATCTTTCACATGTCTTTGCTATTTGTTGGACATTTTGTATTAAAAAATTCAAAACTATATAGTTTTGATATAAAATTGAAAATTATACTTTATAAATATTTTTTTGCATTAAAGAAAAAATATTTATTTTGCTCGAATAGAAAACTGTGATTACTTTTGAAGTATATAAATATAATTGTCTCGACACCTAGTTTTATTTAACAAAATAAATATAATACTATATTCAAATTTTATTTTAGTTTGAAGAAATTTATTTTGTAAGTGAGGAATGATATATGAAATGACGAAATTCTAAAATGATATATAAAATTAAATTATTGATTACATTGATTTATATATTATTATGGATCAATCAATTCGTCTCTAAATTGTTTAACTAATGTGATCCAAAATTTTCTATTAAAAGATTTTTTTTAAAGAGCTTAATAACAAAAATCATATATATTGTACGGAGACATGGAGTATAATGGGTTCAATTCTATGCCTCAACATATCATATGTTGTTTTGACATTTTACCATATGAATTGCACTCATTTTGAAGATTATTAGTTAATGTCATGGATCAAGTTATTTGATACTTAATAATCCTAATTTTTTTAAGAGAAGTGGTGATGACTTAACCAAAAAAAAAAAGTGGTGATAAATATATAGGACCCACATGTCTCATTAGTTCTTGAAAAGAAGTGGTGATAAATATGTACCCAAAAGCAAAATAAACAAAGGAAAACATCCCAAAGATAAGAAAGGTACACTTTGGGAAATGTAAACCCAAGAGATTGATATAAAGGAAAACATCCAAATTCATCATAAATATATATATCTGAATGAGTTGTAAGGAAAAGTGACAAAAAAGTACATCTAAAGTGCTAGTCAAATGATTATGAACATCACCTTATAAGTACTTTTATTTATAAATATGATCATCACCTAAAACTTAAAAGTACTTTTATTTCTAAACAAAATATTGTCCCCTTTGTTTTTTTAAGGAATAGAAGAAAAGCTATACGTTTACATGAACAAAGCAAACAAAGATAAAGAAAGATATTTGGATAACATACCTTGATTAATGAAAATTCATGGAAGAGTGAATTTTTTGGGAACAAAGCAAATGAAATTGGTTTTGGAAGGAGAAAATATATGGTCAATAGCTTAAGTGGAAAAAGGATTGATTGGAAGAAAAAAAAATCAGAAATTGGATTTAACAAAAACATCAACAAAAAAAAGGAAGCATAAATCACGCACAACTCAAAGGAGCTGTATTGCAGGCCAATAAATCAAAAAAACAAATGTTTTGTTTTATATATTTTTATCAAACAAGCTGTGAATAACCGACACATATGGGGAATATGTGAAGCACATTTGACCTTTTCTTTCATTTCTACGCGTTCAATTAATAATTATTTTATTTTCTAATAATAACATATACTATATTTTTAGAAGAAAAAAAAGATGTACGACATATTTTTATGTAAAAAATAATAGTCTATAATTGATATGCATTGTTTTAAGAATTAAAATAATATTTTACGAATTAATATAGTGAAGTAGACAATGATTTAGATATGATTGAGTGTGCATGTAAATATATTTACATTTACAATATGTAAAAATTAAATTAAGAAAACATATAATATATTTATATATACGTTGAAAGAGTTATATATTTTGTTAACAAAGATTGATTTAATTGATAAAGACTCTATTTATATTTTCAACTACATTAATTTAATTTTCGTAATGGACGTCCAAATTTTATGATAAAATTTAAATGCATTTGTAAATGCTTTTTAGTGGTAGACCACACTTGCTTTTACTAAAAAAAAATATCCAATTTTTTCTTGAAAGCTCTAATCATAGTGATCCACTGTCCTCATGTCATGGTTGAGCATAACTCAAGACACCATCGACATGTCATCCATCCTCTATGTTTACGTTAATGATACGATGATATTGAATAATTAATATAATTGAAATTATAATTAATTTCAAAAAAAAATTAGCCTCAACTAACGAAATTATTTATGTTTGTAATTTAATTAATAACGTATAAAAAATTAATACATTTAAATAATTATATATCATTATATTATATTTCACGTCATATAAGACATATAAATCTTAGTTAAAAAATTTACAGGAAAACTAAAACTATCAAAAATTTAAAATAGGGACATCAATTATGTAAGTTGATAAAAATATAAAGACTAAAACTGCAATTGAGTCTTATATATGTGTTTGATTTTGCAATGAAATTAACAAAATTACCGTGATTTTCAAGTTTGTAATATTTTATGGCCACCATACTACAATTTGCTTTCCATAAAAACGAGTTTGGTTGAGTCATTAATAGATAGGACAAATGTGAATGGTACTCTAAGAACATATGTTAACAAATCAAATATAAAAATAGCACAATAAATACAAAAAACTATTTAACTTAATAACACTTTGAGAGAAAAAGATATGAAAATAATAATATAATAGATGTAATATAGTAGTAACCTAATAGGAAGATAAATACAAAAAAATAAGATGTAGAATGATATACAATGAATAGATATAATGCTTCTTTTTTAACTATAAAACTCAATGAAGTCATTGACAAAGTGCAACAACATGGCCAAAACATTTGGCGCAACAAAATTGTCAGGTGATTAGCACATCTAGTAAGTTGGGGGGTGAGAATAGTATCTAGAAAGCCATTAATAATTTAATATATTATAGGGCCACTTGACTCACAGTCTGTGAAGTAATGATGTATGTTTTATTTGACAGAAAGTACTTATATATGCTAAAAGCACTTTTTAAATTTTTTTGTAAAAAAACAAATTAATACTGTTGACAAAAAAAATAATTAAAAATAATAATATTCCATACGTGGGCTAGGACCAAAGACGGCACTACAAGTTTAATAAATAAAGACGGCACCACTATTGTAAAAGGGTATTTTATTTAATGACACCATCACTTTTTATATTTAATTTATTTTTTAAATTAATTTAATTTTGAATTATTTTTATTTTTGTGATACCGATATCAAAAAAGAAAAATTCAGATATCAAAGAATACCATAAACATACATATATGAATTGAGTCGAAAAATTAAGATTATAGAATTACTTTACTAAAATTTAATCTCAAGAATAGATAAGATAACTTAATGAATGAAAATTTTTTTGTGTATGATGAGAATAAATATAATAATATTAAAGAGAATTTTTATAAAAGACACAATAATTTTTTTGTTGAAATATGAGTCGTTTCGCTCAAAGTAATTGACTTTATTATATAAGTTGACCTTCAGTAATATATTTAATAAAATATTAAAAAATTGATAGATTGAGCTTTTTTTTTTCCAGCTTTTTTAGACATGCCAATGAAGAGTTAATATTTTCACAGATATATCATATCATATGTTGAGATGTAGATATTAGGATTTTTTTTAAAATTAATATGATAAAATAACATCATAGTCTATTTTGATAGGATGCAAATTTGAAAATGTTTTACACTTTTATGGTTGTTTGATGGGGATTTTGTATATATATATATATCCCATTTTAAAAAAAAAAAGTTTCTTTAATTGCCATGCTCTGAAAATTATTTTTCTAAATGTCCCATTTTTTTTTTCAATAGGAGGTTGTTTTTTGGTGAAGCGACCACCTGAAGACCAATTTTTTGAAATTCAATAGAAGGTCGTTTCCCGGGGAAGCGACTTCCAACTGAGTAATATTTTTTTTTTGAAACTCAATAGAAGGTCGTTTCATGTGGAAGCGACCTCTAACTGAGTAATATTACTCAATTAGAAGTCGTTTCCCCATGGAAAGACCTTCTATTGAATTTCAAAAAATTGGTTTTCAGGTGGTCGCTTCTCCGGGGAACGACCTCCTATTGAAAAAAAAAATAGGGCATTTGGGGAAATAATTTTTAAAGTAGGGTAATTAAGGAAATTTTTTTAAAAAAAGGGATATATTTATACAAAAGTCGTTTGATGGTCGTGATATTAGAGACGCGTATGGTAAAAAAATTGTTTAAAATGAACAAGAGTATGACAAATCTATGAAATGGTATTTCATTCATCCAATGTATAATTTATTTTCTCTTTATTTTGAGATTGATCGGTTTGTAATCATAAATATATTTGGTGAAATGAAGAGTCTTTTTAATTTTATTTCTATTAGACTTAATTGTAATTTTAATCTGTAATTTTTATTGATTCATGAAATTATTCTCTCTATTATAAGAATCGACAATATTAGTCTCTCTTTTTGATTTTTTAACTAAAAACTGATTATGTGTAATAACATGACATATGATACGATACCATAGAATGATTAACACTCATTAAATTGTAATAAAAACTACGTAAAAACTTAGTTTTCAAAATGAATTTTTTTCTTCATATTTTTAATTTAATTAATGATATATCAATAATTAATGCATCAAGATGATTCTATATAATAAAATTATATGTCACATCATTTAAAATATGTTAAATCGTCATTTTTTAGTTCAAAAATCGAAAAAAGATACTAGAACTGTTAATTTTTAAAATATAAATACTAATTTCGTAAATTAATAATAATAGAGGGATAAAATCTGCCATTAAACTTTTCTATTACTATATAATGGCTCTTGAAATGTGTTCCTTTGGATACTTGGCTGTGTGAATTAATAAGTTGGTGGAGTATGAAATTCTTTTTTTTACTAAAGATTAGAAGTCTTTCAAATTCGTAATTTTGATTAATCAATTCTCCCTGACACCTTTGATTATTAACCAAATAAAACAATGTCTTTATATTTCATAACTTTATATACTCTGCCCTTAGAGGACATGATGTGGACTACTCTCCTGATTTGTTAGAAGTTATTCTTACTTGTTTTAGTATTCTCTCTCTTGTATGAAAAAGAAGTATATATTACTAGACTTTCAATTTTTATCTAGATATAATATTGTAATATATGTAAAACGTTTCTAAGTTACCACTCAACCAATGTATCAATTCATTAAACAAATTTACATAAATTATTATTAGCAAAGTGAGTTAAACACTTGGGAAATATCCAAGTCAACTATAATTGTTGTCTTTAATGACATTTATAGTATGTCTTTATATAATTTGATAATTCCGAATTAACAACAGAATGTTTATCAAGTATGATTGTGGTTAGTCAAAGCACAATCATATGAAGTATATATTTCATCGTGTTTAGATCATTAAATGCATGCTAAGAAAAACTTGATTAAGCGGTCCAATATTGTGCTCCATATGTCTTTAGGATCTTCACATGTTTCCAACGATATAACCTTTCCTATTTCAATGGTTTAGTAATTAATGTTGCTACTTTCCAATTATATAACCTAGAGTTTATCGTTAAACAACATATATATACACCCCATGGAGTTGGATGAATACAACAATTTGATAAGAGTACATCAACTTTCTATTGATACGACTAACAATGGAATCAACAATTACCCTAAGTAATAATATTTAAGTTAGAAAAGTTGATTGAAATGAACTTATATTGATTCAAACAAAAACAACTTTATAATGTATCTGTGTTGTTTTTGTCAAATCAATGTAAGATTATTTATAAATTAATGAATAATATTTTTTATTTGTATGTAGCCATTGATTGAATAAAAAATCAAACTTAAAAATTGTTGGATCTGTTGGTATCAATTGCTATAAAAATTTTAAAAGTATTTTAGAAAATTGTGATATGATTTGCATTAACACACCAAGAGTATCTTTCAATAGTAAGTTACAAAAGAATATTTTCTATATTTTACTCATGCATTAGAGAAGAATAGGATAACTTAGAATATAAAATGAATGAGACAAAGTGGATAACAATGGTTAAATTTTTGTTGTTCATTCCGTTCAAAATGACACTATTTATAGAAAAATAATATCACTTGAAAAATAGATACAATTCTTAGTTATGTCATTCAGTTTGTTAAAGAGAAAGAGTATATATAAATAACGTTCATATATTAACCGAATAGTTGCAAAAGTATGGTGGTTGGTTGGTGTCTTTTTCTCGCGCATGATTAATTGAGTTTAAATCCTACGTTTTCGTTTTATTCAATAGTTGTGTAACCTTACTCTTACACATGAAGAACACAATCTTGAGCCAATAACTATGTCATGTCAATTAAAACATTTATACATATATTTATTAATATTTTGAAAATATCTCACACCACTAACTTATTTTCTTAAGTTATTTTAGTCTCACTTTACTTACCTTAGATGAGACGTAAGCAAAAATTAATATTTCTTGGCAGAAATAAAAGAAATGTCTAATTTAACTAATAGAAATATAGTTAAGAGATTAAGATAGAACATGAAAATAATTAAATGACCAAATTAAAATTAAAAAATAAATTATGAATTAAAAGTATAATTTAGCTAATTTTATGTCGGATAAAATATATTTTTAGTTCTTATAAACGCATAGCATTCCAAATTTAGTCTCTAAAAAATCATTTTTAGTCTATATTTTTTATTTTATAAGAATATTTAAAAAAATTAAAAGTATCAATTTTTTTCAAAAATTATTCAAGAAACTAAAAAGTTGAGAAATTTTTTTAAATAATGAAAATAAAATTTTAATTTGTTATGAAAAACTAGATGATTCAAATGACATAGACGGTGAATGTAAAGTTGTTTGATTTAAAAAAACAGTTTATTATAATATGGCAAATTAAATAGTTACCATTAAATATGAATATGTAAAATGTACTATTCTTACGGTGTGATTCATAGTCAAAGAAAAAGAGAGTAACTAACTGTAGAAAAGTATAGCCGAGGAAAAGGGAGAAATAGTTCAGAATTTTGTTGTGTTTTCCAAAATTATCCTTTCTAACAAATTAGAGGGATTTGTCTTGAATTTAATTTAATTATAAATTTATAAAATATTAATATTAATTAGTAAGAAGTGTTTTGAATATAAGGGTAGTTTTGTGTTTGTAAGAATAAGACGATTATGTTTGTTCCTATATTTTCTCTCTTTCTGTTATTTGAAACAATACCTAAAATCTACTCTACTTATAAATACTTTAAACTCAAAGCTTATTTAACCCTATTTATTAAGATTAAGATTTAAGATTAAGATTTGTTGATAATGTGATTTGTGCCCTCACCTCAGCTTTCGATCAATTCCTTCTTCTTTCTATCAATAAATTCATTCCTCTCTCTCTCTCTCTCTCTCTCTCTCTCTCTCATCACCACAAGGTAGTCACCATATTCATTCCACTTTCTTTATTTGATATCAAGCTATTCAATTCATTTCAAATTTCAGACTATTTACTTTTTATTAATTAATTCATTAATTGGGTAATAATCGATTCAGATTGTGACGGTGATCAATCTACGCATACCCTCTAATTGAAACCATGCATCATCGAAATTTTTTGTTTTTATTTATTCGCAGCCATCAATTTTGATGCAAAAATATTATTATTTTTTATTTTTATATAATAATAATAATAATAATCATGTTCTGTTTGAGCTTATTCTGAACCCTCAATTCATGGGAATAATAAAGTTCACTTTTTGTTGTTGTTACTACTGTTATTTTAGTGCTTTAACAACAGTTGTTATCATCGAAAACTTTAATCTCATAACTGAATTTTCAGTTTTGAGTTGATTTTTGATATGATTACTACATATATGATATATGTGTTGCTTTGTAGTTTGCATCTTCATGCTTTTTTTTTTATTGGCTGTTCTTGTTGATCATCATCATCATCATCATCTTATCACATATTAATTTATTATTCTTTCAATTTTTCTTGTTTTTGATTGTTCCAGCCGAATATTACTATTACAATCGGATTCAGGGGTGTATTGGTCCCTTAAGAGTACTGCTGGAAATTATCCTGTTGTACCATCATTTTGGTTTTTGCCTTAAACATTAAGATTTCATTTACTTCTATATTAAGGATCTTAGCCTATATAAAAGCCTGTATACTATGCTTTGTATAATTCAATTGCATGAATCAAAGTATAGTGCTGAAGTGAAAAATTCTTCCCCTGTTTCTCTCTGCTGTGTTTGTGTTTTTCTGAGTATATAATGTTCCACTAATGTCAAGTACCAGCAATATCCATAAGCTGTTTTGCGCAGATAGCTTATTTTCGATAGTTGTTCTTAAGCATATATACAGAGTTTATTTATGTTTCCTTTTCGATTTTAGAAATAGCTTTTACACGATATATGCTTATTGAATAAATGATTAAATAAGTCTTACCAGCTTAATGTGTAACTAGAGCTGTTGTTGGATTTAATGTAATCAGGCAGCATCATACTTATTGTGGTTTCATAAGATCGTGTTGGTTCAGAGGAGTTAAACAAGGAGTTCTCTGTTGCCTTTATCTACTAGGATTTCATTGGAGTGTTCTTGTTTCCGAACTTTGCATTTCATTGTAGATTTGTGCTTGAAACTTTGGAAACTGTTTGTATGATTTATATCAGGTTGCTAGCAAAATTAAGAAAGTCAATTCAGAGTCAACCTTTTGACTGTTTAGTGAATGTTTTTTAGTTCGCTGATTTTCTTACCATTTTTCTGAGTATATAATGTCCCACTAATTAACTAATTGTGTTTCCAAAGTTGGCTGTTTTCTAACTTATGTTCAATTGTTTCATTTCTTTTTAAACTACTATTTTGTTATTCCTTTTCATGGATGTTTCGCATTTGCAATCCAATTCATTTTGCCAAATTTCTTTCTCTGTCACCTTTTTGTTTAATTTCAGTAATTGATCATGCTTTATGTAATGCAGATTTGAAGGTGTAATAAACAATAGATGGATGAACATTCAATTAAAAGAGGCATTGATGGGATGGCAGTACCTCGAAAAAGGACGGGCCTGGTGTTAAGAGATACTGCTAATACTAGAGACCGAAATGGTCAAATTTGCAGCCGATTGGGTCGCAGCAGTACAGCCAACACTCCTAAGGTTGCGCAAGTCAGATCTTCGGAAAAAGGCAAGTCTTTAAGGCCTTCAATGCAGTCATTTTCAAGTGGCAAGGAGGTCATTGGTAGTTCCCGTAGAACAACTACTAATCCAGCAAAACCGCTTATAGAGCCTCGGAAAACATCAACTTCTCAATTTGAGACAGGTTCATCTGTAACCAGTAGCGGACATGATGAACCAGAAATTTCACAGCTCAACCCTCTGCCAGTAAAATTTTCAACTGGGCTTCAAGCTGAAGGGAAAGGTACAAAATCTGCTGAAGGGAAAGGTACAAAATCTACTAATGTGATTCGGATGAAAGTAGGAAAATCTAATGCAGTATCAGATTTAAGATCTCAAAGGAATTTGAATCAAAGACCTGGACTTCGTCAACAAGAAATTGAAAGCGTTGGTCCGGTGACACAAGCTGTTTCTAGCAAGTATAAATTGAGGAACCTCAGATGCAACACTATATCTGATGCCATCCCTTCTTCTTGCTCAACATCAGATTCTACCCTTAATAGAAAGAAAGCTGTTATAAAAAAGGGAAACTCTGGAGAGGATAGTAGCTCCACTGTTAAAGGAAAGAAGACGACTGGACCTTCACCGGAAGGATTGAATTCTGGCTCCAGAAATTGCATATCTATATCTGATGCAAGAAGATCTAGAAATATTCCTTCTCATAGTGACAATAGCAGAGCATCAGTTAGAACTAAAAAATCAGTTAGTAGTTATGCCAGGGGAAGATTTTCTAGCCAAGGAAATGAAAATCCACGCGAAACCAATGAGTCCCCTGTTGGGTCTCCTGGCATTTTATGTCATGCATCCGAGGAGACTCCTGTAAGTCGTCCAAACTCTTATAGAAGGCCAGATACTGGTAGTGAGGAGTTATGTGGTATTATGCGCACATCCCTTGAAGAATATGACACCCCTCATTCTCTAATAAATCAGGATGGTTATTCAGAGGTAATACCTTTTGATGTAAACATGGGAGGGCATATTTATTATTAATTTATTATGATCTTTAATGGGAACTTAAAATGTAAGTACTATTTTATATTTGAATATAGGTATTATTTGCACTTGAGAGGCTTGAACAAGATGAAGAATTAACCGATGAGGTAATTGTCGATACAAAATTCTATTAACTTGACTTAATTGGCTAGTTATTTAATTCTTTTGTTTTTATCTTTTGTAGCAAATTCATTTACTAGAGACCAACATGCTTCTTGATGGAGTTAACTTTGATCATCATAGAGACATGCGGTTGGATATTGATAACATGTCATATGAGGTATGTTAATCAGTGTTCATCAAATCAGTTTATTGCATCCTTTTCTCATGTCAAATTTATTAGGGTCTATGGGTTTGGATAAAAATATTTTTAAGCATGCATGTTTCTGAAAACAATATTAGAATGGTAAATGAGAGGTTGGAGAGGTAGCTTTGAAAAAGGATTACTATCTTGAGGATATGTCATATTTGGGATTATAAATCTTTGAATTTTCTTTTAAATTTCTATTTCCACCCTGAATATTTATATTATATTAATGACAGGAACTATTAGCTCTCGAAGAGAGGATCGGTACTGTGAGTACAGCTCTAACAGAGGAAGCACTTTCAGATTGTCTTAAAAGAAGTACCTATCAGTCTGCTCCTTCAAATGATCCATCTGACTATTTCAATGAAGAAAATGATATCAAATGCTGCATTTGCCAGGTATTTTAAATTTTTAAACATCTAATGAAATTTTTGCAAGGATGGTGCTGATCTTCATGTGAATCTAAATTTATGTAATTTGCAGGAGGAATATGTTGTTGGAGATGAAGTTGGGACTCTGTGCTGCACGCATAAGTTTCATGTGGTTTGTATACAGGACTGGTTGAAGCAGAAGAACTGGTGCCCTATTTGCAAAGGGTCAGCGGCACAGTCCAATTCATCTTCATCTCATTGATTGCATTGTTCTTTTCCTTTTGTACAAAATTATTCCTTGCCTTTCCCTTCTGCCCAAAATACAGTTCCTTCTGGTCTTGTCTAATTGGTCATATGTACATAAATTTCTTCATCCCATCTAATAATGAGATAAACCGTTGCCTGACGGACTCTGGTGGGATCTAGATTCTCTATAATCACAAAAGCATGCATTCACTGGAGTCACCAAATTGGAATCATTGGAAGAATATTAGACGAGTTACATTATGAGTTTCAAATCAGATTCTAAACATGAACTCAAAATGTGAACCATCTAATTTTCATCTAACAGTTACGATCAATAACCGTGGGTTTTTTGTGACAGCAGAGAATTGTTTCCACTTTTTGATTAGGGATTCATTCTCATTTTTTTGCTGAAAAACATAACAAATCAAGAGATTTGCGCAACTGTGTTTTTTCTATGACTGTAGAGAATTTGTCTCCACTTTTGGAGTTGGGAATTGATTATTATCTTGAAATGGGTATGTTACAAGGTCATGATGTCATTGGTGTTTTGTCCTGGGGCAGCAGCATATGTCATAAAGGGGTATGTATACCTGATTCCAAGACACTTGGATGAGTAACAAATCCAACTAGTCTTTTAAAATGCAGCATTAATCACTATAGTCCTTGATTAATTGAAATTAGGCAATATGTATTTTGCTGGTTAAATTAGTTTTCAGGTCAAGTGTTTTAGAGATTCGTTTGACTAGTGAAACTCATTCTGAGATTAATTTGTGACGATTTTGAAGATAAATGACTCAATGCCTTATGATTTTGGGCTTTAGATGTTGCTTGATGTGCTCAAACTAAGATATTGAAGAAGAGAGCACATTTATTAATCAAGCTTTTTTTGGCTAAGATGTGTGACGACCAACTCTGCAACTTACTAACAAAACCTGTTTCCCAAGTAACAGACTAAGCCAACGTGGCATCTAATCTAACAAGCCTACGTGGCATTTTTTCTCATGGTCTAATGCTGAATCTATCCATAATTTTTCTAATATTTTTTCAGTTGTGTCAAGTATAAGCGACTAATCAGAACGAAAAGAGAAAAAAAATGATCAAAAAGTATTATTTATATCTTATTTTCAAGCACCAAATATAACTCAACAGCAGTAAGTAGCCAAAACTAGTTCGAATCAGGTCTTTTGCTCAACTAAATGTAATGTCATCTGTGTTTGTTACAAAGCCACCATGAATATTCCTTCAAAACTTATATACCTCACCTAAAGAACCTTCAAAACTTCAACATATGCTAGGATGATGTATTGCACAAAATTATAACAAGCTATACAAACAAAATGCACCTCAATATCATTATATTGCTTTCGGTATTAAATATAAGAAAATTAGATCAATAAAAATTGATGTATTTGATCCGAAATATAAAAGAAAATTGAGTCAACAATATTTGATAATGACCAAGTAATAAACTCAATTTTCTTTTATATTTAAGATTAGGGTGAGTAATAAATATTGTCTCCAAAAGCAAAAAAAAAAATATTTAAAAAGTAGATGTATCTAGTATAAATTTTTTACTAGATATTTTAGTCCGAATGAAGTAATAATTAAATGAGTCAATATGCATATCATAAACTAAGATAATGCAATTATCAGATGGGTTCTTATGCAATAACAAACCAAGCATCATGTAAAAGTTGACCAGCAATCGGTAATATGTTTAATCCATTTAATTAATCGAATATCGTAACAATTCACCATCTCAAATTTCATGCCTTTTGCATGCTGCAGCTCAAACATGTTGAGCTTTTATATATTATCAATCTGGAAACTTAGCATATACAACTTTAAGAATTCTATCTACATCTCTCTTTAAATTGCACAGTTTCTTGTTGTTACCATAGTAGAAAGCAAAGAGAAAAGTCAAAACAGACTTAGCCACAATTGTCTGAAATAGCCTCAAGATTGATTGATGATTGCTTGATCATTTCTTTGTATAATGCCTCTAAGTAACAAGTCCAAAATACTGTTGTTTACATATCTTCAGGTCTATGACAGAATCAAAAGTATATGCTTGTAGGAAGCAAATCAAGTAAGAGAGTGAAAGGAGCAAATACTGAACATTCAAGATTACATAGATGGCCACTATTGATTTTACAAAGATCTAATTTTGATACCATATGTAAGAATAAATGGTCAAAAATAACTTTTTACCTCACGTCACGTGTGGCGCATGCGATTGATATTTTCCAATTAGTCCAAAGAATTTAATATAGGATCAATAGTTCTCTCCTGGTTGTCATATTAAATTTCCATGCACATTAATCTTCCTTTTTAAAGCAGTACATTTTTTTCCTGATAACAGATATCACAGTCCACGAGTGGTAAAACAAAGGAAATCTCAAACAGAAAGATATCACAAAATTCATTGAGGTCATAATTTAAGAGTATAACATATAATCAGAAATTCATTTATTGTCACCAAAAGTAATTTGAACTGAAAGGGACATGTAACTTACAGATCTACGTGATGAAAAAAAAAAGCTAATTCAGATATTTGTCAAATTTGGCACCACGGAGTTCAACCATAAAACTGATACCATCATCATCATCAAGGAAATTTCAATAGATGTTGACGTGTTATTAATATTGAATTTCAATCAATCGTCATATTCTAAAATTACATACAGAGCAAGCCTTCAGCTCTTATACATGTCACAGTCCCTTGATCCCAGCTACACAATAGTATCACTACAAAACTTTTTCTAGGTCTCTTCATTGGCTGTAAAGCAAACAAAAACCTCGAGATCTTCTGCAATAGCAACAATACAGCCAATATCAATGCTAATCATACAACAGTGCAACCAACCCTGGGTTTCATTTGATAATACCCTTGGTTGCAGTTAAATATATTTCTGATCCATCCTAGCTTGAAATTAGCATTTGATCCTGGAAGGGCTAGAAAACTCCCGTTTTGGGAGCCATCTGGTCATCCTAGCAATATGAACAGAGCAAAGTACGGCGATAATCACTAACTACTGCCGTGCTATTTGAACCAGAAGAAACAGACCTTTGCTTTAGAAAAAGAAGAAAAAAAGAAAACTTATTGACGTGTTATTCCTCAAACGATTGCATAGAAATTTTCTCCAAGTGTATTGGCCAATCTTCTCCAAGTTGCTGTGGATTTAGCTCCATTGCAACTTTAAAATCATGCAAAGATACAGAGAACTCGTGTCTGTGTTCAGGCTCAGATTCTGCCAACCTACCAGTACTATGCATATGTGAATGATTATTTGACAACATGCCATTAATGATCTTCCCATGAATCTGCTGCTTTGAGTTAGGGAGCTTTGTCGGTGCATTTGCAGACCTAGCTCCCGCTATATCGAAACAAGACTTGATCAACCGTTTCAAGTATACATCCAACACATTATTCAACATACTTGCACATTCCATAGAAACACCTCCAAGACCCTGTACCATTGCAATCTGCTCCATGCGCCTTCTCAACATATCTGTATCGGATAACCTACCACTGTCACAACAACCAACAAAATCGGCCGTGCTATTCACAGGCAATGTTTTGCGGGCCCCACCTAAACTTGCAGGGCAATAAGGAATTCCAAGTGGTGCTATCAGAGGACTTCTGGCAAAATTGAGGCGATTAAATTGCTCCACCTCCTCTCCATCTTCCACAGTTGATATTTCTGTCAACCCGTTGACATGTGTTCTTGGTTTTTCTCCTAGTCCTAGCATAGCATCCCCTACATTCTTAGGTAGCTCAGCAACTGATTGAAGATGTTGTATTGGTCGCTGATAATCACATGGAGTAAAAGTTCCATTCTCCTTAATACCACTGTCTTCTGTAGCCGTGGATTGATGAGCAACAGAATCAACTTTCCCATTCGGTCCTAGGGGACTTGGTCTATCTTTAGGCTTCCGATCACGCATTCCAGACCGTAACTTACGCGGGGACACCGGCAAAACCCCATTTGACCAAACAGAAATATTATGATTTTGGAAGTTAGCATTAGCAACACTCCGTTCATGACCATCTTCCCTACCGGGTGATAAATTAGTAACACGTGCCCCCAGTTTCGAAGGACCCGATGGCTGGACTATTGGTGGAGTCTTGGCTTGGCAGGCATTCTTCAAAATCGACCTGATAAAAAGGTTGTGCAACGGAAGATTCTCCCTCCCGAATACCCGAAAACATAACTTATCAAACTCATTCTTACTCAATTTCTGACTCAAAAACCTATTTAGGTAATAAAAGTACCGCTTTGACTTATCCGGTCCAATCTTCTTTACAATCAGTACTTTCAACTCACCCAAATTGATTCTTGAGCTCTGCTGAGGTTGCATTTCTCAACAAAAAGATTCATAAACCATCCAACAAAATCAGAAAACAACCCAACCACCAGTAACCTCAATTTGAGTCAAATTGCAGTTAAATTTATTCCCAAAATACCAAAAAATTATCCACTCACACATCATTGAACACAAATCAACCACCACAACAAGTTCTGCATATCAGAACAATCACTAGATAAAGCTTCAATTTGAATCTAAATAAAGATACCCTTATGCCCAAAATTCACATACAATGCAAAGCCAAATCTCAATTTCCCCAACCCCAAAAACCCTAGAGATCAAATTCAAACCTTTGAAAAAACAAACTAACCCCAAACACAAATCCCTTAAACCAAAACCCAATTCAACAAATTTAATACAAAATCAAAACCCTAAGTTTCAAAAACCAAACTTCAGGTTCCAAAACCAATGCTTGCGTGGAACAAAACGAAGCAAACATTACATCACTTGCACCAATCTGAAAACCCTCATTGCTTCGAGAAACCCCAAAAGCTTCGAACTTTGAGTAATGAAGAGATCACTGAATTGAACAAAGCAAACAAAAAAAAATTAAGAATTTTTATCTTCTGAAAAAAGGGGAAATTTTGAATTTTTCAATGGAATGAAGCAGAATGAAGAGAAAAAATTGAAGGGTTAGAAGCATACATTGATTGAACAGTGAGTACAACGTAGTTCAGTTCAGAAATTTGTATAGAAATCTGAAAACTCAGTTTGCACTTTGCTTCATGTGCAGCTCGATCTCTGCTAACAGTGTTCGTCTTCTTCTTCTCCTCCTTTCTTTCTTCTTTTTCTTTTTCTTTTTTTATTTTTTATTTTCTTTTGTATCTCTTTTTGTTTATTATTATATTTTTTTATATTATTATTTATTACTCTCATTAAGGTCTTCTCCTCCCTCCTTATATTGAAATATTTCTGTTTTCCCTCTTTCTCTTTTTGTGCAATTTGTCAAATTGGCCAACTTTGTGTTTGATTTTAGTGAAAAAGTTAATTTTGTTTAAAAAATATATATTTAAATATATTAACATAAAAGTGAGCAATGTATAAATTTAATATTTCAGTTATTTTTATTTTATAGGTGTTTTAAAATTTCAACTACTCTTTTGAAGAGATATAAGTTATGTTGGTGTGAAAATATAATTTGAAGTAGAAAGTGAGTTTTACGAAAGACACGTGATAAAATCTTGGCCAATTACACCAAAAGAGTTAAAGAAATGTTAGTTTTGATGAAGGATTATAAAGGTGAGATGCTAGTCAATTAATTCAAAGTAATAGTCTAAGGTGTGCTATTTCAAAGTAAAAACCTTCGATGTTTTGCTTCATAAGATGTCCCTCCTAATATTATAAGAAGAATAAAGTTTACATTCATTTTTATTAACAAATTCAGCTAAATGATAATCTTTTCATTTAGGTATGAATACATAACTCATATTTATAGGTACAACTTGAGTCTGTCAAAATTTTGACAGAAAAAAATATGTTTTAAACATATATGAGTTTTTTCTAAAATTAAAATCTAGAGATAAATGCAGGTTTAAGGTGTTATATCTGCTCTGACTTTCGAACCTATTTTGCTAGTAAAAAAAAATTAAACAGAAATATATATCAAAATACTCCTTTTTTTTTTTTATTGAGTTACAAGTCACTTTTGCAAATTACGACTTCTTTACGGAAATTTAAGTTTATAAAGACGACTATTTTATGGAAATTTTTGTTTCTTTCTTTTTTTCGCATCCAATTTTTTTAATTAACAATATATATATATATATATATATATATATATATATATATATTGTTCATTCATAAAAAATAACAACACAAATTTTACAATTTTTTTATCACTTTTTCTCTAACGCCTATTTCAGTTCTAATATAGATACTATTTGGACTATGTTTTGTAATTCTCTGTATTTTAGAATTGTTATACAATGTTTCACCTTCATATACGGGCCCACCTATATCCAATGAATGATATTGACCCTATATGAAAATGAAATATTGTATCACAATCTTGAAACGCGAAAAATTAAAAAATGTCGTTCAAGAAATGAATATTAGAGAAAAAATACCAAGAAAATGCAGACTATATCGATTAACTAGTTATACTTGAAAACATTATCTAAATGTTACAAACAATTCTAGTAAATCTACGTAATTTTTGTAAAAAATTTTGTTTTTTTTTTTATGAACGAATTATATTAATTATAATATTGTTGATTTTAAAAAAATTGGATGTAAGAAAATAATTTCTTAAGGAAGTTGCATTTGCAAACTTGGATTTCCTTAAAAAAGGTCGTCATTTGCAAAGACGACTTGTAACTAAGTAAAAAATGAATATTTTGATAGGCCAAATAACATCTGCGGTCCCTTAATTTAATTTCAGTTAACGTTTTAGTCTTTTATTTTTTTTTTCTTTTCAATTTAGTCCTTTATTTTAATTTTAAGTGACAATTTGATCTTTTATGTTTTAAAATATCAACAATGTTATCATTTTTTTACAAAAATTCAAAAAAGTTCATCAAAAATTTCAAACAAAACCTATAAAATTAATTATCATCTTCAACATAATGCAAATTTCATCAAATGCATAACTCAAATATTCAAAAAAAAAAAACTCATATTTTCATCTCCAACAACAACAAATTCATCAAATAAATAATAAAAAAAATGTGTTTATTTAAATATTTAAGTTATGAATTTGAAGAAATTTTCATTATATTGAAGATGATAATTAATTTTATGGGTTTTGTTTGAAAATTTGGATGAATTTTTTGAATTTTTGTAACAAAAAGGATAACATTGTTGACATTTTAAAACGTAAAAGATCAAATTGTTACTTAAAATTAAAATAAATAACTAAACCGGGAAGAAAAAAAAAGATAAAGGACTAAAAAGTTAACTGAAATTAAGTTAAGGGATCGTGTGTGTTATTTAGTCTATTTTGATATATAGTTTTCAAAAAGAAAAGTTTGATAATTTATTTTTAAATTAGGGTAATTGAAAAAAAAACCGCAATTGAACGATGAAGAAGATTTTTGGTTTAGGAGTGTCTCATGCTTTAGTGTGATATGACAAAAAGAAAATTTTAATTCTTTTAATTACTATTATTTTTTTATTAAAAATCGATATCCGTTCATTCAAAATGATAAAAATTACATTGATTTAAAATATTACAATTAAAAGTCGCTAAAATTGAAAAGAAGAAATTTGCGAACAAACTCACAATATTCAGGTTTAATAGCATAAAACAACAAAATATCTACAAATGAGACAAAATATACAAATATGACAAAACTAAAGGATACTAAAGCCAATGATTGAATATGCATTTAGGCATGACAATTAGGCGGAGATGGATTTTGCCTCTTCCACCCTCGCACACGACTAACCAAAAGAAACCCGCTCCCTCCCCTTTTATATAGCGGATGTAAAATTTAGACTATCGTTCTCGCCTGCAACAGGCTCTAGGTTTTCCGGTCCGCACCTATTTATATATATATAAAATAAATTTAAATATCATATTTATTATAATTAATGTAATAAAATAATTATTATTAGACAATAATAAAATTAAAAAATATTTTTAATATTTCAAAAAATAATAAATATATTTAATATGTATATGTATAGAAAATTTAAAAATTAATAAACAATTATTTATTAACGGATTTGAGTGCGAGGTGGATATCACAACCCCAAAATTTGTCCCTCACCCCAAAATTTTAATTTCATAAAAGAAATATGCATCCGCACTCTGTGACACACTAAACCCCAAAATAATATATATTAATTTATATAAGAATTTTTAATTTAATTCGCAGTGGATAAAGAAAATTTATTTACGAGGAAATAAAACTTTTATAACAAATTTAGGATATCAAAATTCTCAAAATTCAATAGGAACACTTTAAACTTCTTTACTCTTATAAGTTTGATTTAAGTATAATTATTTGATTTAATTCTAAAAAATTACTAGTACTTATAAGGTTTTCATACAAAAAGTCGTTTCAAATTAAATAAGTAAAATACAAATTACAATCTTTATTCCTGATATCACCTATCAGAGCGGGGTTTCTCTCAAACTTGAACGTCTAGACTCATTAACCTGTAACAACTGCGATTTTGCAAACGCAGGGTCAAGTTAGTCAAACACAAACAACGAATGAGATGAATTTTAACATTATGTTCATAGTATAATATAAGTAAGGAGAACACGCAATTAATCATAAATAAACTGTATCATTACACAAACATTCTTCAAGGAACAACGTAACATTATAAAGTCAAAAATACTCAAGAAAAATCAATACATTTTACTATAACATTAATTCATCTGAGAAAAATTATTATCGTTTTTGAAACACATCAATCACAACAAAACAATCACAAGAAAATGCAATGATATGCATGAGCTTAGACTCTACTTCATAATGTGGTATCATTCTAACTCTAAACTACTTGGTTAGGATGCTTGATATTATGTCTTCACCTGGGTGGACACACAATTCAAATTGGCTATGTCCTCATAGATCCCCTCAACTCAACCCGAAGCACATATACGCGACAGTCGAGGTAAACGTGTGTTGCATGGTAGCTCCCGACATTTGGAGTGCTACCTCCAAGTCACCTAGGAATTCCCTACCCGAATACCTCCAAAGTCTAACAATCTTGCCTTAAGACTCAACAACAGACAGCCACGATCAGACTCATTCAGTTGTACTTCTCCGAAATCATTGGGCTTGTCAGACACTACCTATATGCTGACAAAATAATATTCACTTCACAAATTCTCAATATTTATTTTCTACCATCGCTGGCATATGATACTCCATTAAGATCATCATCTCAAACACAAATCGAAATCACCATTATTTCATCAACTATGGGGTTACTTCAATATTCTCATCACAAAATTTATAACATCACTGTCATTAATCACACATCATCATCATCACATAAAATTATCACAAATTTATGGCATCACTATCATCAATCATGCATCATCACTTAAACTTATCACAAATTTATAACATTATAATTATTAATCATACATCATCATCGTCACATAAAATTATCACAACACATCCATATTTTATTATCACATCATATAAACTCATCTAATCACACACATACATATAATTAATTCGACACCCAATATCACAATAATATAAAATACCACACATTTAAAGAAATTAAATCAATCAACAACTTATAAATATTTCTATTTCATATTTTAATCTCACAATTTTCATATTTTCACATTAATTAATTTATTCCTCAAATGACTACTTTCGTACGTAGCGAGTCTTGAATGAATTATATTATACTCATGAATTCAAATGTTCTCTCACCCCTTACCTTATTTCGATGTTTACACACACGAATATGATTCCATGAGCAAACAACCTTTGTCCTTTAACTCTTTATCCTTCAATCGATCTAACTCAACAGTGTATGGGTAAACACCAAAAATAGATTATGAGAAGACACTTTAAAAACTAATTTCGAAATTTAGGTCAAGGAAATTTTCCATAAATTAGAAAACCAATTAGTGGATAATATAGTCATTTTCACACAATCGTTTTGGTGTTGGTTTCACTTAAATTGGATTTGCGGTGAAGAAGAACGGTGCAAAATGAGGAATTACAAAAACGGAGAAGTCAGGTATTTTAGAGAGATATCGAGGTTATTAAAAATCTAGAAAATTGTGTTTAATTTACTAGCTAAATGAATGAAACAACATACTCAAATTTGAGCGAAAATGGAGAAAGTTTTCTGGAATCACCGCTGATGTCAAACGGTAGATTTGTAACAGTTTCTTCCTATTCCTATTAAAGTAACAAAGTCGATTTACAAGAAAGGGGGGTTTGAATTGTAAATGCACCTTTTAAAAATTCATGTTAAAACTTAAGAAAAATACTCAAGATTGATCTTGGTTATGAAAACAGAAAACGGAGAACGTTCTTGGTTTTTGATGTAAAACAGAGAATGTTCCTTGATTAGCTTAAAACAGAAAATCAGTTTATGTTTTATCTTGGTTAGTCAATTCAATATGATAAATAAGGAGATAGGATAGAGAATACCACTCAAGGATTTTATCCTGGTTCACCTAACGTGGGTTACGTCTAATCCTCACACTGTGAGATTTTCCACTATGTGTTTAAAAACAAAGTACCTTCTTGATCTTACAACACCTAGTCTAGATCAACCTTGATCTAATTCAATCTCTATTACTTTCCCCCCAGAAAGCAATAAGAACACCTATCTAATCTTGATAGAATGTAATCTTTAAACAAACTATAAAGAAACACTTATAGTTTGAGTTTTTACAATTTGATTGTTTTGACAGAATCTGAGATTTCTCAACTCTTGTTTGAGAATTGATTCTTTACAAAGGATCTAATGATAATTGCGCAAACTAATAGATGAGTATGAACCAGCAGCTGTTTCGCAAAAATCAGAATGTATGATTGCCTCTGTTTTGCAGAATTTCAGGTATGTATGTGATTGATTTATGGATTTCTAAGCACTTGAATTTCTTGCCTTGAATCGGGATATTGGCCTTCTATTTATAGGTTGTAGAGGCAACAAAATGAAGGTACAAGAGCTGTTGGAGAGGCTCTGCTTTTTGACTGAAACATTATTTCAGAATAAAAATAATCCTTCTTTGAAATAGCTTTTTGACTTTATTGGTTTAGCATTTAAAG